>NW_019942589.1:13220-17333 GCF_002910315.2 Salvelinus sp. IW2-2015 | reverse complement strand
ACAGTAACCAGGCGATAGGCAGGCTCGGAGGTCAGGACAGGCAGGGGGGCAGTAACCTGGTCAGAGTCCAAACGGTACCAGACGATAGGCAGGCTCGAGGCAGGACAGGCAGGGTTCAGTAACCTGGTCGAGTCCAAAACGGTACCAGACGATAGGCAGGCTCGAGGTCAGGACAGGCAGGGGTTCAGTAACCTGGTCAGAGTCCAAATGGTACCAGACGATAGGCAGGCTCGAGGTCAGGACAGGCAGGGGGTTCAGTAACCTGGTCAGAGTCCAAATTTACCAGACGATAGGCAGGCTCGAGGTCAGGACAGGCAGGGGTTCAGTAACCGGTCAGAGTCCAAATGGACCAGACGATAGGCAGGCTCGAGGTCAGGACAGGCAGGGGTTCAGTAACCTGGTCAGAGTCCAAATGATACCAGACGATAGCAGGCTCGAGCGTCAGGACAGGCAGGGGTTCAGTAACCTGGTCAGAGTCCAATGGTACCAGACGATAGGCAGGCTCGAGGTCAGGACAGCAGGGGTTCAGTAACCTGGTCAGAGTCCAAAATGGTACCAGACGATAGGCAGGCTCGAGGTCAGGACAGGCAGGGGTTCAGTAACCTGTTCAGAGTCCAAGCGGTACCAAGACAATAGGCAGGCTCGAGGTCAGGACAAGCTAGGGTTCAGTAACCTGTTCAGAGTCCAGCGGTACCAGACGAATAGGCAGGCCGAGGTCAGGCAAGGCAGGAGGTGGTTCAGCAGCGGGGGCTCAGGAGTTGGCAGGCAGGAAGGTCAGGCAGGGCGCTCAGAGTCAGGAAAGCAGGAGCTGGTGGGGACCATCTTGATATACATGAAAACTGTTGAGTGTCAAAAACACAGCAGCGTTGCAGTTCTTGACACACTCAAACCGGTGTGCCTGGCACCTACTACCTATTCCTGTCAAAGGCACTTAAATCGTTTGTCTTGCCCATTCACCCTCTGAATGGCAACATACACAATCCATGTCTCAATTGTCTCAAGTTTAAAAATCCTTCTTTAACCTGTGTAATGACTTTCGTCGGTGGAAGAGAGGAGGACAAAGCGCAGCGTGGTACGTTTCCATATTTTTTGGAATACTTTTTCAATACGAACAAAAACAATAAACAGACGAAAACCAACGAAGCTACAGTCCTGAAACTAGTGAACATAGAACACATGACGCATGAACAGGAACAATCACCACCAACAAATAGTGAAACAGGCAACCTAAATATGGTTCCAATCAGAGACAAGTAAAACACCTGCCTCTGATTGAGAACCATATCAGGCCAATCAGACAAACCTAACTAGAACATAGAACATTAGACTATACCCACCAGCTCAGTCCTGAACCAACTAAATAAAGACAAAACAAAGGAATAGAGTCAGGAACGTGACACCTGTCTCCTCCCCTTCATCTACACTGATTGAAGTGGATTTAATAAGTGCATCAATAAGGGATCATAGCTTTCCCCTGGATTCACCTGGTAGTCTATGTCATGGAAAGAGCAGCTTGTTCTTAATGTTTGTACTCAGTTATACCAGCAAATTTGTACACCACATACTCATTCAAGGGTTTTTCTTATATTTTTACTATTTTCAATATTGTAGAATAGTAGTGAGACATTAGTTTTATAGTTTGGTAGGCATATTATAGTTGTACAAAACATTCTTATGCTTTAAAGTACGTATTTTATTTTTCATTGTTGTCATTATATTAGACAGTAGTATACCCATATTATTCATTATTATTGTTTGTTTGTTTATTTTGTTTGTTTGGGGACCTGTGAAAACGAGGCTCGGTGCATATTAAGAGACTGTAATAAAATAACCAGTGAACAGTTAAAACTATCTTAGTGGCTAACGGGGACGGATATGACCAACAGCCAGTGAAATGTTCCAGTAGTTCAAAAACATCCTCGGTTGTATTTTGCAGAGAGCCACATCAATTTACAGAAAATACTCAAATCATAAAATGTTGATGAAAATACAAGTGTTATGGCATGGGACTTTAGATACACTTCTCCTTTAATGCACACCGATGTGGTCAGATTTCAAAAAAGCTTTACGGAAAAAAGCACACAATGCAATAATCTGAGGTCGGCGCTCAGAGCCCAGATGCAAGGACAAAAGAATATCCCCCCTGCCATATGTTGCACGTCAACAGAAGTCAGAAAAAAACATTATAAATATTCACTTACCTTTGATGATCTTCTCAGAATGCCCTCCAGGAATTCCAGTTCCACAATAAATGTTGATTTGTTCGATAATTCCATCATGTAGTTCCAAATATCTACTTTTAGTTAGCGCAGTTTTTGTTAAAACAAATCAAACTCACGGAAAGCTCCGATGCACTAGTTTGCAGACGAAATGTCGAAAAAGTTCCGTACAGGTCCGTAAGAAACTGTCAACACGATGTATAGAATCAATCTTTAGGATGTTTTTTACCATACAATCTTCAATAATGTTTCCAACCGGAGAATTTCCTTTTGTCTTCAGAAAAAGCAATGGAAACGGGAGCTACCTCTTCAGGGTGAATGCGCGTGACCAGCCCCTAGCACGCTGCCAGCACCTCTGACTCAATCCCCTCTCATCAGCCCCCTTTAGAGTACAAGCCTCAAACAAGTTTTCTAAAGGACGGTTGACATTCTTGTTGGAAGCCTTAGGAAGGCAACTTGACCATATCCACTGTATCTTCAAAGGGCTGAGTTGAAATCGACAACCTTCAGATTTCCCACTTTCCTGGTTAGATTTTTTCTCAGGTTTTTGCCTGCCATATTGCGGTTCATGTTTTAGCTCACAGACATGCATTCAAAACAGTTTTAGAAACTTCAGATGTTGCTTTTTCTATCAAAAATATACGAATAATATGCATATATTTAGCAACTGGACTGAGGAGCAGGCAGTTTACTCTGGGCCACCCTCTGGGCCCTATGTCATCCAAGCTATCATATGCCCCCAGCCATAAGAAGTTAACCTCTTGACAATAAGCAACAACAGGCAAATTTCATTACAGTTTTTTACAAATCACTTTGGCACTATTCGAAGGATATGCTCTCTGTACTGGTACTGTTTGTACTCTGACCTGGTTTATGAACTCTCGCCTGTACCCGACCTGCCTTTTGCCTACCCCTTTTGTTATAWATATCGGAGCTCAACCATCTGCCTCCTGTGTCTGCATTTGGGTCTCGCCTTGTTTCCTTATATGGGGTTGCAACTCAATATTTGGAAGGTGTTCCTATTATTTGGTATACTCATTTTATACATACGTACTTACAAATGCCTTCACATTGTGATGTTTGATTAGTTAAAAACACAAAAAGTTTCACTCAGTTTCACTCAATAGTACCCGCAAAACACCAGTCTCAACGTCAACAGTGAAGAGGCGACTCTGGGATGCTGGCCTGGCAGTGTATGATATACCATTTTGTAGCTCTTGAGTCTCTACTTTTTACCAATATAAAAAAAAAACATTTCAAATTTGCTACATAAGAGCAATGAGCCGGTCAGTCACAAATTAGAAAAACAATTAACTATAAGCTTTGGTTAGTATAGAGATCTAATAATTGTTTTCTTGTATCCTTTAGAAAGACCTTAGTAACCTAACTGCTGCTTCCTACCCTATACTAAGGCGACGTCATCTATCAAAACAAAACCAAGACCTTACTTTGCAAATGAGATAATTCAKGACAATCTTCACAGATTCATTTTCAGATGACATTATAAGACACATTGCACAATGTATGAATCACTAAATTGTCTGTCACTCCCAATCAGCATACAGCCGCATTGGTACCAATTCCCTTTTAAATGTATCAAYTTAAATGTCCCTGTATATATTAAAAGGTCTCTAACAGTTAAAATGATTCCCATGTAAAACACCCAAAACATTTTTGGGCAATAGAAATGCTCAAATTGTGAGAGAAAGTAGTCAATGAAAGAATCAATAATAACATTTTAACAATGTCTTAAATAATCAACTTGGGTGGTGCTTTAGGTATGTTAATGTTCCAAACACATGATGGAATGATCACTGAAAGAGTCTGGAATGATGGAATGATCACTGAAAGAGTCTGGAATGATGGAATGATCACTGAAAGAGTCTGGAATGAT
>NW_019942589.1:6949-9645 GCF_002910315.2 Salvelinus sp. IW2-2015 | reverse complement strand
CTGAAAGAGTCTGGAATGATGGAATGATCACTGAAAGAGTCTGGAATGATGGAATGATCACTGAATGAGTCTGGAATGATGGAATGATCACTGAATGAGTCTGGAATGATGGAATGATCACTGAAAGAGTCTAGAATGATGGAATGATTACTGAATGAGTCTGGAATGATGGAATGATCACTGAAAGAGTCTGGAATGATCACTGAAAGAGTCTAGAATGATGGAATGATTACTGAATGAGTCTGGAATGATGGAATGATCACTGAATGAGTCTAGAATGATGGAATGATTACTGAATGAGTCTGGAATGATGGAATGATCACTGAAAGAGTCTGGAATGATGGAATGATCTCTGAATAAGTCTTGAATGATGGAATTCCCACTGAAACAGCCTGGAATGATCAATGAAACACTCTGGAATTATGTAATTAACACTGAAACAGTCAGGAATGATGGAATGACCACTAAAACAGTCTGAAATGATGAATGACCATTAATACAGTCTGGAGTGATGGAATGAACACTGAAACAGTCTAGAATGATGGAATGATCACTGCAACAGTCTGGATGATGTAATGATCACTGAAACAGTATGGAATGATACCTGCAACAGTCTGGATGATGTAATGATCACTGAAACAGTCTGGAATGATCACTGAAACTGTCTCCAATGAGTTAATGACCACTGAAACTGTCTGGATTGATATAATGACCACTGCACAGCCTGGAATGATGTAGTGATCACTGAAACAGTCTGGAATGATGTAATGACTGAAACAGTCTGGAATGATGTAATGACCACTAAAACAGACTGGAAGAACAAATCATATACACATCATGTGTTGATGACTAATAAACACGCACGCACACACACCCACACACACACACACACGCACGCACGCACGCACGCACGCACGCACGCACGCACACACACACACAGGGTTTGAAGAACAGAACTGGGCATAGATGCACCCCTGGCTACATCCATTGATAAATTGACTGTGTGAAATTGAAATGTGATATAACTAAGAATAGAGAGTGGCTCAGATATCTCTGTTAGAGTGTCTTCCCATATCTGAAGCTGTTAGCTGTGGGACTTGAGTCAGTCAATGCTTTGTGAAGTGTGACAGTAGGGTTTAAATGGGAGTCATAATAACTAAAATATGACGTGGCTTGTGTATTCACTTGCAATTGTGTACACACCACACACACCACACACACACACACCACACACACACACACACCACACACACACACACACACACACACACACACACACACACACACACACAACACACACACACACACACACACACACACACACACACACACACACACAGTTATTCTCGTCTGCTTTGGCTTTGCTCAGTGTAGTGCTCGTGGCGCAGGTAGCCTACATGTTTAGAGCGTTGGTCCAGTAACTGAAAGGTCCTGGTTTGAATTCCTGGGCCGACAAGGTGAAAAATCTGTCGATGTGCCCTTGAGCAAGGCACTTTAGCCTAATTACCCGGAGGCGCGTACTATATGGCTGACCCTGTAAAACAACACATTTCACTGCACCTATCTGTGTTATGTGACAATAAAACATCTATATTTATTTTTAATGTTTACCCTTGTGTCTGCTGTGGATCCTGGCGCGGCCACTTTCTGCTTGTGACTATGTTCATCAGCTTAACAGCAATCGCCGCCCTTCACATAAACACCGGCCTCTTCAAGGTCCTCTGCTAACTGTTTACTACAGGAGAGAGAGAACACACAACACACACATTAGGACAATGTATACAGGACAACACCATGTTAACCTTAATATGAATAACAACTGGCTGCTCAGGCTTCAACATAGTCTCTCATTTCATCTCCTGTAGGATAGAGAGAGAGAGAGAGAGAGAGAGAGAGAGAGAGAGAGACGAGAGAGATGAGACAGAGAGAGAGACAGAGAGAGAGAGAGAGAACGAGAGAGAGAGAGAGAGAGAGAGAGAGAGAGAGAGAGAGAGGTGGAAACTGTGGTCGTCCTCTACAGCGGGACGGATGGGAGAGGGAGGGAGGATGGAGGAGGGAGGAGGGAGGAGGGAGGAGAAATGGAGGAGGAGGATGAGAGGAGGAGAAATGAGGAGGGAGGGAGGATGAGGAAACTTTCAACCAGTTCTCCCCATTAAGCAGCGATCAGAGCCGAGCCTTTCTCTGTCTCTACTCCTCCCGTTATGGGGTCTGAGACGCCGAAGCCTCCCACCATTAGCTGACAAATTGAAAACCCTAGTCATTGGCGACTACATTACCTGAATATTAGACTTAAAACGAATCATCCAGCAATCATACACTGTTTACCAGGGGGCAGGGCTACCGACTTAAGGCTATCTGAAGATGTGCTGGCTAAAGCTAATCTGGTGAGTGTAGAGAGGTATAGGATATTTTATCCACTTGCACCAACGATGTTAGATGAAACAGTCAGAGGTCACCAAGCGCAACATAGCTTCAGCGTTGTAAATCACTTAGAAGATGTGTCGGCATCGAGTAACTGTCTCTGGCCGCTCCCGGTTAGGGGAGTGATGAGCTCTACACAGTCTCTCACAACTACAATCGCTGTTTGAAACATGTTTTTCTGCCACTCCCAAAAGATAGAATTTGTAGATAATTGGCCCTCTTTCGGGACTCACCCACACAAACAGACCAAGCCTGGCCTGTTGAAGGAGTGACAG
>NW_019942589.1:0-3381 GCF_002910315.2 Salvelinus sp. IW2-2015 | reverse complement strand
AGATGACTGGGGAATATGGCCGAATCTGCCGAGGGTTGGTCGCTCAAGGCGGTAACGCACGCATTGGCTTGCACACTGCCTGCCCTCCAAGGAGACCTACAATACCAGGTGTCGCAGGAAGGCCAAGAAGATCATCAGTGACCCCAGCCACCCGAACCATGTCCTGTTCTCCTTGCTTCCATCACTAAGACGTGGGCAGTATAGGAGCATCATGGCAGAAACTGTTAGACTGGCCTATAGMTTCTACCCCCAGACCATCAGGCTGCTGAATAGCCACCACTAGTCAGCTACCTGCTCCCCCCCCCCACACACACAATGGACAGTTACCCTGCCCCTACCCCATATGGACATGTAAATTGTTACAGTTGTAAATATTTATATATATATAAATATTATATGTATATGTATATATTATTATTTAGATTATTGTTTTATTCACTTCTCTTTTTGACCTGCAGTGTTGGAGCTCAGAGCTGAATAAGTTCATTGTACCCAGCAATTACATCTGTGACTAATAAACTCATCTTATCTAATCAGTTTCTCTTTCGGCCTCCGTCCCTTCCTGCCCTCAGTACTCTCTACAGTTTCTCTAGTGGGACTCCTCCATTGGACTGAGCCTCTCTGTAGTCTGCTCCCTCCCTGCCCCAGTCTGTCATTTAAAAATCCCAGGGGAAATACCAGAGATATTCACCATTTCTATTTCTTCCCCTGTCGTCATGTTTCCAAGTGAAATATGCTCTCTCTGATTAAAGTATAGTGTACGGTAATTTAACATCTCTTCCTCTGCTTCTGCTGTTTTTCCCCCGCAAGAGAGTCAATATAGACCAGGCTCTCAAAGGGCTAACACTGCTAGCATCGATGTCAATGTGATAATACCGTTAYGCTATACGTAAAGTATATACACCAGATACCTCACGATAAAGGAAAGTGTTGCGACTTCAGTTCAACCAAGGTACWAGAACTAAAGAACAAACTGAATGTGTATAGAAGAGATATTCTCAATGTCAAACGGAACGTCAATAAAGAGCTTCCCCATTATCAAAAACCAACACGTTTAACTCAACGTTAAAGACTTTGATAATAAAATACATACAGTTAGTAGATAGATCATGTAAACAGGGAGAAAAAGAGGTCAAAAACATTAACTTCATAACCCTCCCGTGCTCCTAATTTCACCCGGAGGATATTCACTCTCTCTAACTCCTCCTCCTCCCTACCCCTCGGCCTTGTGTCTGTGCCGATTGGGCAGCTGCAACTGGAAACCCTCTGGGGGGAATTTGACCTTGGGGGCCACGCTGACTTTCATGTGGTCCCCTCACAAGCCTTTTATCTCTGTGAGTCTCTGCTACACTGCTGCTTACAGCCTGGAGGCCTGAACACAGAGGAACCTGCAGGTCCGGGCCTGGTGCTGTGGGCCTGGTGCTGTGGGCCTGGTGCTGTGGGCCTGGCTGAATACCACAGGAGAATTCTTCTCGCTCTCTCCGACAAAGCTGCTACTGCCTCTCCCTGCTGCCGCACCAGTGGAGGGTGGAGGAGAGACTTCTGTATCACAGGCAGGAAGAGAGCTCTTTTCTGGATTTTGATAATTAGCGTGTATCGGTCTAATCCTGCTCTACATGCATTATTTGGTGTTTTACATTGTACATTGGACTAACAGTGAAATACTTACTTACGGGCCCTTCCCAACAATGCAGAGAGAAAGGAAATAGAGAAATAATAGAAAAGTAATAAGACGTAATAATAAATACACAATGAGTAACGATAACTTGGTTATATAAGCGGGGTACCAGTACCAAGTTGATGTGCAGGCTATGAGGTATTTGAGGTAGATATGTACATATAACTAGGAATAAAGTGACAGATAATAAACAGTATAGCAGCAGCGTATGTGATGAGTCAAAAAGTTATTGCAAAAGGGTCAATGCAGATAGTTAAATAGTCAACCAAAGCTACCAGACTAACTATCAGCAGCTGTGGGTAGTTGTCGTGCCCTCTCACGACTGTGTTGTGTGTTTAGGTCCTTAGTGATGTGGATACACAGGAACGTGAAGCTCTCGACCCACTCCACTACAGACCCGTCAATGTGAATCGGGGCGTGCTCGGCCATCCTTTTCCGGTAGTCCATGATCAGCTCCTTTTCTTGCTGACGTTGAGGGACAGGTTGTTGTCCTGGCACCACACTGCCAGGCTCTCTGACCTCCTCTATAAGGGTGTCTCATCGTTGTCGGTGATCAGGCTTGTCCTTTCGTGTCATTTGCAAACTTAACGATGGTGTTGGAGTCTGGCGGCCACGCGTGGTAAGGAGTATGGGGCTAAGACACCCTCTGGGCCCGTGTTGAAGGTCAGCGGGCCACTGGGGGCGGGCCCGTCAGGAAGTCCAGGATCCAGTTGCAGATGAAGTGTTCAGTCCCAGGGCCCTTAGCTTAGTGTGAGCTTGGAGCTGAGCTGTAGTCAATGAACAGCATTCTCACATAGGGTGTTTCCTTTTGTCCAAGTGGGAAAGGGCAGTGTGGAGTGTGAATATTATTATTTGACCATGCTGGTCATTTATGAACATTTGAAATCTGGCCATGTTCTGTTAAAAGATCTCCACCATGCACAAGCTAGAAGAGGACTGACCAGCCCTCATAGGCCTGGTTCTCTCTCTAGTTTCTCCTAGGTTCTGGCCTTTCAAGGGGAGTTTTTCCTAGCCACCGTACTTCTACACCTGCATTGCTTGCTGTTTTTTGGCTGGGTTTCTGTTTGCTATACAGCGCGTGTAGTGCATCGATTTGGGGTGTAAAAGAAATGTCATGACGTTCCCTCTTTGGGTACAGGCAAGCCCCATCCCCCTTCTCCCTAGCCCTCCTACACAGGCTGCGTGGTCAGAGAGGTCGTAAATTCCGGGAGGAGATGATCTCCTCATGGCCACATATAGAGACAGTGAAGTTTTCTAGAGAAACAAAGGAATTTCTTCCACCTCACAGAACTTGAGGTCCGAACAACATTTATGTTCCGGAGAAGGTATAAAAGATCGTGAAGAATCCAGCTACGAACTGGTCCGTTTGGTACAAGTTTGTAAAAACTTATGAGAGATGGTGCGGCCACATTACCATACGCTGTTTATATAATAGCCTCAGATATTGAGGTTTACATCTAATTGTTGTATAAGATGAATGAGTGAGGATGAATACTGTTTGTAAAATTGTGTAATGTGATTTGGACTGTTTAATGAAGGAAACTCCATTCCCTTTGAGTTTAACTAAATCAGAGGACGCCCATGAGCCAGTCAGGGTCGGGCATCCTGGGACAGGCCCTTCTGTGCAACTCCCGAATAAAACCAATTTTGAGAATGTCTCAACAGACCATGTTTTCTCCTTCATCACTGAGAGGACAAAGTTG
>NW_019942588.1:707875-709703 GCF_002910315.2 Salvelinus sp. IW2-2015 | reverse complement strand
TGCCAGTGTGGAGATCACATGACCCGTTTCACACTGTTGACTTCAGATTACTGTGCATCGTACTTGGATTTTATCAATTAAAAATGTGTGATAATTCAGTAAGAGCACTACTGTAATCAAGTTGAAGTATATGGTTGTGAAATAGTAGTAGTACTGGTGGTGGTAGTAACTGCAGTAGTGATCATTTGTTGTTGATTTAAATGCAACCATTATTTAACTAGGCAAGTAAGTTAAGAACAAATTCTTATTTACAATGGCCTACCCCGGCCAAACCTGGACTGATAGTGGTAGTAGTAGTAGTAGTAGTAGTAGTAATAGGGTTGTAATAAGCTATGGGTTAGGTAAAATTAGTTATTTTGCGGTGGTTTCAGGTGTGGAGTTATTATAGTGGGATTAGTATAGTAAGTTAGTATAGATGGCTAGAGTGAGTACTATAGCAGTATAAACTATAGAATGTAAAAAATATATATATATCATTTGGAACATTCTGAGGCAGTGGTTTCAGTTACAGTTTTTTACTCTTCAATGGCTTTGGTGCTATTTTCCAAATTCTTAGTACAAAACTTCAAAACTGGTAACACTTGTAACATTTTCAAAACCTTTTATTTTGTATTCATTTTGTTTGGAGACATATTTCACCACAGAACCATTGATCCAAAATATACTGTTAYATTCTGTTTACTGTGAAGTATCATGAGAACATTGGTTTAATCACCAAATACAACATAATGACATCTTCTCAATTTAGTTGTTTTAACAACCAGTTAATACAATAGCAAAAAAATGCAAGACACATCGATCTAAAATCCATTCTGCCAGCGTGACTTGGYGCAGTGAACAAGCGACTTGATTTTTGTTGTTGTACTCAGTCAATTGAAAAATGTGGTTACAGTTTTGAAACATTGCACCAAAGTGATTGAAAGAAAATGTAAGTTGCCTGCTTGTGAGCATTCAACAGTTGATGAGCATCACATTGTGATCAAACTGGTTGGGTAGGTTAGTCTCACACCTCTTTCTTTCCTCTAATAAAACAGGTAAAGYAACACCTCATGGCACAATGCCTCTCCCCTTTTGACTCATATATTGTGTGTGTAAATTTTGCATAATAACTTATTTACATACGTTTTCAGACCTTTTGCTATGAGATTCGTAAGGAGAACCTTCCAGAAGGACAACCATTTCTGCAGCACTCCACCAATCAGGCCAATTATGTTAGAGTGGCCAGGCGGAAGCCACTTCTCAGTAAAAGGCACATGACAGCCTACTTGGAGTTTGCCAAAAGGCACCTAAAGGACTCTCAGACCATGAGAAACAAGATTCTCTGGTCTAAAGATACCAATATTGAACTCTTTGGCCTGAATTCCAAGTGTAACGTCTGGAGGAAACCTGGCACCATCTCTAAGGTGAAGCATGGTGGTGGCAGCATCATGMTGTGGGGATGTTTGTCAGCAGCAGGGAAAGGGAGACTAGTCAGGCTYGAGGGATAGATGACTGGAGCAAAGTAGAGACAGATCCATGATGAAAACCTGCTCCAGAGAGCTCAGACTGGGGCAAAGGTTCATGTTCCAACAGGCGACAACGACCCTAACACACAGCCAAGACAATGCTGGACTTTGGGACAAGTATCTCTATTTGTGTTAGTGGCCCAGCCAGAACCCGGACTTGAACCCGATCGAACATCTCTGGAGAGACCTGAAAATAGCTGTACAGCAACACTCCCCATCCAACCTGACAGAGCTTGAGAGGTCTGCAGAGAAGAATGCAAGAAACTCCCAAAATACAGGTGTGCCAAGCTTGTAGCATCCTACCCAAGAAGACTCGAGGCTGT
>NW_019942588.1:697860-699886 GCF_002910315.2 Salvelinus sp. IW2-2015 | reverse complement strand
TACAATATAATTAGACAAGGAACTCTTTGTTTAAATGTCGAATGAGGTCAGGAAAGTTATTTGTAAACTTTGGCATTTTCACTGAACTATGAAGAGCAGGAATAGCAAACAAATCCACAATGTTACAGGTTCTACTCACTGGGCACACCACGTCATTTCAACGTGGATAATTGGGTAATATTTGGTTGAGAGTGATGTTGATCAATGAGATTACAAGCTTTATTCACCAACTCAAAAAGACAGCCAGAAGTTAGTTAAATGTCTAATGTGTTATTACTGTGCTTTCAACCATCTAATAGCACAACCAAAATCCAATGGAAAAAACAATGTCAGATTTTATGGTTTATTTTTCATCTAAATGTCTATCACTGTGCTTTCAACCATTTAAAAGTTTAAATGGAAAACAATGCCAGATAATGTGTTATTTATAAAACAGATGAATGCGTTATTACTCTATAATGTATAGTTCCCGGAAACCTCAATGTGGCCATGGATGTCTTCCTCATTGTAAGGTTGAATGTTACATTAGTTTGTAAGACAGCCTTAACTTTAGGCTATTTACTGGATTACAAAAGTAATATAGAATTGTGTTTACTTGACAACGTAACCAAAAATCAACATTTAAAGGAGATGTACAGTATCTACTGCTTGGATAGTTCCATCTGGCTTAATCCCATCCTTTAACTTTTATTTTGGGTTCAATTGGAGACGTTAATAGGCTATTTATGTATTTCAAAAATGATAATGAATTGTGATTGGTTGTCAATGCAACCAAATATAAACAATTGAAGAAGTAAATCAAGTTAAATAATAAACGAATCAAATCAAACTTGAAATAAAGTTTGATTTGATTAATCCCTATACTTTCATTTTTGTTTGGGATGGAGTCGTGAATCCAACATATCAATTGTTAATTTGTCGACATTTAAAGCCAGACTAAGTCCATGGCACAGATGCAACTATACAAGCAGAATATAAACTCCTTTAAATGGTGATATTTGGTGTAAAACCCTTGATTCCTGATTCATCAGACACCTCCCTTCTCTAATTTCTCTCTTGCGCATTCTCCATGCCGCTCTCTCAAACCTACACACATTATGCAGTTGAAGAGGAAGAGATGTGCCAATCCAGCCAATCTCACCCATCTCTAACCATGTTTGTTGCTGGAATGATTTGACACACGTATAACTTCTGAGAAATATAATATTTTACTGTCTTTTTACACATACCTCAATGTTTTAATTTGTGGGTTTATAAACAAAATAATTTGGTGAATTTCAATCATGTAAATAATGATATTGATAATGGTTAGAGAGCAGTAACCGATGGACTCCATCGCTTTCATAATTTATGTTTATAAAATCACAATGTTTCCATTTCTATTGTCATGTGAGTATATATTTTTAATTGAAACGAAAAAATGTCGGGTTTTGCCAGAATCGAATATTTCCTTAGGAACTGTTTATTTTCATAAATTCGGTAGCCTATAATACAACTGATTTATCACCCCAGTGTTAATCTGCTAAATTGTAATTATTCGCTCCTATGGCCTATTTATTGCCTACCTCCTCATGCCTTTTGCACACATTGTATATAGATTCTCTTTTTTTTCCTTTTTTTTTTCTTACTATGTTATTGACTTGTTTATTGTTTACTCCATGTGTAACTCTGTGTTGTTGTCTGTTCACACTGCTATGCTTTATCTTGGCCAGGTCGCAGTTGCAAATGAGAACTTGTTCTCAACTAGCCTACCTGGTTAAAYAAAGGTGAAATAAAAAATAAAAAAACATAGAAGCCTTCCAATCTGCCCTTCTAAACGAATTTATTTTAGACCAAMGCCTAAGTAACAGCTACATGATTTMATGAAAAGCAACAAATAGACAAAGCATTGTTTCACTTTACTTAAAAAAAGACTAATGAACAGAAACAGGCAATAGGCTACAGCTGGCTTCACTGTTTCCCCGCCAAATAGACCTCCAATGAAACTCCATGTATCGCAATGAGGTTGAATGCACTTGGGTCTGTA
>NW_019942588.1:689669-695161 GCF_002910315.2 Salvelinus sp. IW2-2015 | reverse complement strand
TGCTTAGCCACTCCTGAAATCCCCGCGAAGCTGATTGAGAAATGTTTCTGCTGCTATCTATGGTTCTTCCTTTTCAAATGTAAACAAATAGCTGTATATTTTGAAGATAATTCAATACAGCTTCTCACTGTTTCACATTTATGACTTGAACAGATGAGTATGACTGAGAAAACGAATCACACAGTTCAACATTCTGACTGGGTGGTGTAGAATTATACAAAACCGACACAAAAGCAGATCACCGAACACCTCTGAACAAGCTGTTAACAAAACAACCTGTCTGTCGTGAGTCTTATCTTTCTCTTTAATTAGACCTCACTAAAATACAGACTTCACTTATCTAGAAATATCTACCGTAAGTAGACATAGTTTTTCAGTTTATAGATCTGCTTTAAATATGAAGGGAGAGGATCCTTAGGACATTTGAAAGGTCAAGTGAAATAATGAAACACATGCTGATTTACTGTATTGCAAATCCTAGGTCAAGTCTGATTGATGTTTTTACGCATGAAAAAACATTTGAAACAATTTAGAAAGAGAGGCATCTACCTAAACCATATCACATTCAAACAAAGCAGGAGAGCAGGTTGGAACTGTATTAGTAAAGGTAGAGATTTGAAGTTACTTGTTTAAAATACACCTCACCTACCATTGTAAATGTCAGAGAAATTGTGGTATACTGAGACTAAAAGTAACTATTACAGACACAACTCTGAGGTGGGTGTGTATGGCCAACCAGTCTCCATTCAATTCGCGCATATATGTACAAAATATATCAGCAGATTCGTGCGTTTTGTGCATTTTGGTTGTTTTGGGGGTTCAATTCGTTTGAAAATACATGAATTCTGTGCTACTTAATTCCTGCAAAAAGACACAAATTAACCAGTAGGTGACACACAACCGCTTGCACAACAACCATGTAGACGCGATAATTGTATTTCATTTTGTTCTTCTTAATGGCTAATCAACGTCATGAAATAACAGAAATGTTGTCTTTGTTTAACCATGTTTTAAAAGTGTCGTTGTATGCCTATATTGACTTTTTAGACTTGCTGAACAGAATTTTTGAGAACAAGACGCACATTTACGTGCACTTAATTCGTGGACAAATTTTTTATTAAGCCAATGCTGTTTTCTCTGCTGATTTCGCTAATACTTGTTTTGATACTGGGCACTTGATTGTGGTACTTCCTCCTTCGCCACAGCCAATGGGCAGCAAGGCCAGAAATGGAGAAAAACGACCGTAAACTCTGCCAGAGAGAATTATTCTGGATCCATACTTAATTAACCCTACAGCGATTAGGACTTAATTAGGATTTTGATATGAGGGTCATGTTTTAAATTCCTATTGTCAGCATCTTAGCTTCAAACATAGCACCCCTCCCAGGTATTAGGGTGTCCTGTATCCATGACGCCACTGGTGTGGCCTGATACTACCCGGACAGGTTACGATAACCTTTACCTTTATCTAGCTGTTTTCAGAAAGATCCTGGTTCTACATAGCTATCTATCAAAGTGCACTGCGCTTTATTATGGGCGACAGTTTTGGTATTCATCATTGCATTATCTACCAGAAAGTTGGATGGCCCTCTGATGTCACGTACTGTAGGTTGATACATTGCTATGTTTTCATTTATAAATCATTTTTACAAAAACTCCCACTGTACCTAACATCATTACTAAACTTTAGACACACGAGTTACCAAACCCTGTCTCAGGCATGGCATACTCTGGAAAGGAATTTAGTCTCTACTGAGTTTGGTAAATCAGCATTTAGTTTTCTTGCACCGTATTTGTGGAACAACCTTCAAAATGTTCTAAAATGTAATGTTCTGGCCCCGCTAGTGTAATTCAGAAAGCTGAATGAGGACCTTATTACYGATGAATGTGKKTSTTTTTTATGACCCTGTTTTTCTTTTTGCTTGCATTATACATTTATATTTTGATGTGTGTATTTTCTGTAATTTATGTAATTCAGGGCTCATCTGTAAAATATACTATTTGATATTATGACATCTAGTGGCCCTTTTGGCTACTTTAGTTAACCACAGGTGTCTGTAGTTATCTGTGGCTCACTATGTGGCCGTATCTGTCCCACTATTGTTTGTGGAGACATGCATTCTGTGAATAGTAGATATGTTTTGATATATCCCTGTTAATAGTAGATATGTGCCAGAAAAGAGGGAAAGATCAATGAGTGATATATGAATCAGTCAGTGGAGGCTCCTCAGAGTAGGAAGGGGAGGACCATCCTCCTCAGTGAATTTCATAATGTCACGACTTCTGCAGAAGTCGGTTCCTCTCCTCGTTCGAGTGGCGTTCGGGGGTCGGCGTCGCCGGTCTTCTAGCTATCATCGATCCACTTTTAATTTTCCATTTGTTTTGTCTTGTCTTCCCACACACCTGGTTTCAAGTCCTTCATTACATGTTGTGTATTTAACCCTCTGTTCCCCCCATGTCCTTGTCCGGAATTGTTTATTGTAAGTGCATGTACACATTTATCTGGTGTGCGACGGGTTTTGTACCCATTGATTGTTTGTTTCTGTATGCCGGCAGTTTTATGAATTAAACTGCTCCGTTGTAAACCCAGTTTTTGCTCTCCTGCGCCTGACTTCCCTGCCGCCAGTACGCACCCCTTACAGAAATCCGGACCCGTAATATGGAGTCAGCAGGAGCAGGTACCCCGGGAATAGGGGTGGAGGAGCGTGTCCGGGAGCACACGGCGATGCTCCATCATCTTGGCACCGCCATGGACCGCATTGTCCAGACAATGGACCGCTGGGAGAGACGGGGAGTTCTTCCAGCGCCTCCACCAGCGCAACCAGGGTCTCCATTACTCGCCCCCCCCACCATTCATGGTCCTCAGTGGGTTCGTCTCTCCCTTCCGCGGGGAATACGAGGGACGGTCTGCAGGGGGTTCCTGTTGCAGCTAGACTTATATACCTGGCAACCGATCCACGAGCTCCTTCGGGCCGTGAGAGGGTGTCCGCCCTCGTTTTTCTTGCCTCACCGGGAAAGCCCTGGAGTGGGCCAACGTCGTGTGCAGAGAGAGAGATGCGGCGTTGTGGACCAGTTTGAGGAGTTCACTCCGCGCTTCGGGCAGAGTTCGCCCTGGAGTTTCGGACCCTGGCCGCCGGGTTGGCGGTATGGAAAGACAGGGCCCTGATCGACCATTATCACTGAGTCTGTGGCAAGGACGTCTGTTCCGGGGTTGGCCTGCAGAGGACACCACCTTCAGGGGGAGAGGTGGTCACAAAACTCGCCCCCTGTGCTTTCTTCTTGAAGAGCTCAGCCAGCGGAAGTGGGAATATAAGATGTGGGGGACGGGAAAGCTGTTGGCTGTGTTAAAGCGTTGAAGGCGTGGAGACATTGCCTTTAGGGGGCTAAACCCTTTCTCATCTGGACTGACCACTGCCAACACTGGATACATGGAGCGGAGGAGACTTGAATCCTCGTCAGCAAGGTGGTGCGCCATAATTTTAACGTTTTGTTTACCCTGCCTACAGACACGGTTCCCAGCATACGAAGGCAGACGGCATTGTCCTGGCTGTTTGACAGCGAGGAGCGGCCCATGGATCAGCCCATACTCCGGCTATGCCTTGTTAGCGCCGGTCATTGTGGGAGCTGACGCCGGACATTGGCAGGATTGCGTAAGAAGACCGCTCTCCTCCAGTGTCTGTCGGTCGTCTTGTACGTTCCGTTCTTGTGTCCGTGACCAGTTGATTGCTTGGGCCACAACGTCCACCTCCTCTGGTCATCCGGGGATCGGTGACGGTTGCGCTGTCCTGATATGGGGAGGACTGGTGGGGACCCACACTTGGCTAAGGACGTGAGGGTTTATGTTTCCTCCTGCTCGGTGTGTGCCAGGCAAAGGCTCCGAGACACCTGCCCAGAGGTAAGCTACACCCCTTACCCGTTCCACAACGACCTTGGTCACACCTGTCTGTGGATTTTTTAACCGATCTACCTCTTTCACAGGGAGACACTACGATCCTGGTCATTGTGGATCGTTTCTCTAAGTCCTGTCGTTTCCTCCCTCTGCCCGGTCTTCCTACAGCCCTACAGACTGCGGAAGCCCTGTTAACTCACATCTTCCGGCACTACGGTGTGCCTGAGGATATAGTGTCTGATCGGGGTCCCCAGTTCACGTCGAGAGTCTGGAAGGCGTTCATGGAACGTCTGGGGGTCTCGATCAGCCTTACCTCGGGTTTTCACCCCGAGAGTAACGGGCAGGTAGAGAGAGTCAACCAGGATGTGGGCAGGGTTCTGCGATCCTATTGCCAGGACCGGCCGGGGGAGTGGGCGGAGTTCGTGCCCTGGGCCGAGATGGCACAGAACTCGCTTCTCTACTCCTTCACTAACCTCTCCCCCTTTCAGTGCGTATAGGGGTACCAGCCGGTTCTGGCGCCGTGGCATCAGGGTCAGACCGAGGCTCCTGCGGTGGACAACTGGTTCAGGCGCGCGGAGGAGACATGGGAGGCCACCCATGTTCACCTCCAGCGAGCCGCGCTTCGCCAAAAGACCAGCGCGTACCGTCAACGCAGTGAGACCCCGGTGTTCGCACCGGGGGACCGGGTCTGGCTCTCGACCCGAAACCTGCCCCTCCGCCTGCCCTGCCGGAATCTGGGTCCGCGGTTTGTGGGGCCATTCACAGTCCTGAGGAGGGTGAATGAGGTGTGTTACAGATTACAGCTTACCTCTGATTACCGTATTAACGCCTCGTTCCATGTGTCTGTCCTCAGGCCGGTGGTGGCTGGTCCGCTCCAGGAATCTGAGGTGCAGGAGGTCCCTCCGCCCCCTCTGGACATCGAGGGGGCCCCGGCGTACTCCGTTCGTTCCATCCTGGATTTGAGGCGTCGGGCATGGGGCCTTCAGCACCTCGCGGAGTGGGAGGGGTACGTTCAGGAGGAGAGGTGCTGGGTCCCGGTTGCGGATGTTTTGGACCTGAACTGCTGCGGGAGTTTCACCGTCGCCGGCCGGATCGCCCTGCGCCTCGCCCTCCGGGTCGTCCCCGAGGCCAGTGTCGGCGCGCCGCTGGAGCCGCGTGTCAAGGGGGGGGGGGCGCTGTCATGACTTCCGCCGAAGTCGGCTCCTCTCCTTGTTCGGGCGGCGTTCGGCGATCGACGTCACCGGCTTTCTAGCCATCTCCGCTCCATTTCTCATATGTCCATTTGTTTTGTCTTGTTCCATACACACCTGGTTTTCATTCCATAATCACACTGCATGTATTTAGTCCTCTGTTCCCCTCCATGTCTTTGTGTGTAATTGTTTATTGTTATGTGGATATTGTCAGGCGCCATACTTTTGTTATGTTCCATGTTTTTAGCACGTTTGTGTTTTTATGTGCTGTCGTTTTTGGACCGGAATTAAAGTGCGCCTGTTTACTACACTCTGCTCTCCTGCACCTGACTTCGCCTCCCGTACACACCCCTAACAGTCATTTAAAATACCTACAGTGGGGAGAACAAGTATTTGATACACTGCCGATTTTG
>NW_019942588.1:681266-685653 GCF_002910315.2 Salvelinus sp. IW2-2015 | reverse complement strand
ATGCCCGTATTGAGGGGAGGATGGATGGGGCCATGTATCGCGAGATCTTGGCAACAACCTCCTTCCCTCAGTAAGAGCATTGAAGAGGGTGCTGGGTCTTCCAGCATGACCAACGACACAAAGCACACAGCCATGAACTAAGGAGTGCCCTGTTAAAGCATCTCAAGGTCCTGGAGTGGCCTAGCCAGTCTCAGACCTGAACCCAATAGAAATCTTTGAGGAGCTAAACTCCGTATTGCCCAGCGACAGCCCCGAAACCTGAAGAATCTGGAGAAGATCTGAGGGAGAAGTGGCCAAAATCCTGCTGCAGTGTGTGCAAACCTAGTCAAGAACTACAGGAAACGTATGATCTCTGTATTGCAAACAAAGGTTTCTGTACCAAATATTAAGTTCTGCTTTTCTGATGTATCAAATACTTATGTCATGCAATAAAATGCAAATGAATACTTAAAAATCATACAAGTGATTCTGAATTTTCGAATTTTTGTTTTAGATTCCGTCTCTCATAGTTGAAGTGTACCTATGATAAAAATTACAGACCTCTACATGCTTTGTAAGTAGGAAAACCTGCAAAATCGGCAGTGTATCAAATACTTGTTCTCCCCACTGTACGTCACAATTCTGTAATTGTCTTTTCAACTAAAATAGCACATTTTATGGCATGGTGGTAATGACATTTCCCCCTAAAGAAAATTATAATCTTAAATAGTATGGTCTCAGACACTATTAGATCTTGATTTCAGACAGAGTGAAGAAAATATTCAGATAGATATAAAGCAGATATAAAGCAGTTTCATTTTCAAAAACAATTAACATCCAAAAGTGCCCGTATTTCTAAATCAACCATATACTGTATAACATTTTACAACAAAAGAAACATGATTATTTGTCTCTCTGAAATTAAACCATCAAGTAGATTTATAAACAAATACATGTCTGTTATTGAACAACCCCATGCCATGATTAGACAATGAAAAATAACACCGATCTCTTTCATAATTTCTTTGAACAATACAAGATAATTCACCAACATTTCTGAAAATGGATATATGGGGTTTTGGAAGGAAACTATTGCATATTCATTTTGTATGCTGCTTCTTTTTAGCATGCACATTTATACACTCCTTTCTTAATGGTAATACTGCTCTTGTGCTATCATATGTACAGTGTATTCATTACCTCTATCCCCTGTTTCAAAACCACTACCATTTCATTCCTGTGTGTGTCCATAAAGTATCCTTGCATGAAACCCCCCAAGAATATTTGAGATAAAGAACCTTGTCAGTGTGTTGGCCTGGAATCTAGAAACCTGATCTTGACAGCTATTTGCATGACCAGTTTTGCAGCTCYAGGCAAGAACACATTCTTGSCCAGGTGTGGAGATCACATGACCAGTTTCACACTGTTTACTTCAGATACTGTGCATCTTACTGTGGATTTTATCAATTAAAAATGTGTGATAATTCAGTAAGAGCACTACTGTAATCAAGTTGAAGTATATGGTTGTGAAATAGTAGTAGTACTGGTGGTGGTAGTAACTGCAGTAGTGATCATTTGTTGTTGATTTAAATGCAACCATTATTTAACTAGGCAAGTAAGTTAAGAACAAATTCTTATTTACAATGGCCTACCCCGGCCAAACCTGGACTGATAGTGGTAGTAGTAGTAGTAGTAGTAGTAGTAATAGGGTTGTAATAAGCTATGGGTTAGGTAAAATTAGTTATTTTGCGGTGGTTTCAGGTGTGGAGTTATTATAGTGGGATTAGTATAGTAAGTTAGTATAGATGGCTAGAGTGAGTACTATAGCAGTATAAACTATAGAATGTAAAAAWATATATATATCATTTGGAACATTCTGAGGCAGTGGTTTCAGTTACAGTTTTTTACTCTTCAATGGCTTTGGTGCTATTTTCCAAATTCTTAGTACAAAACTTCAAAACTGGTAACACTTGTAACATTTTCAAAACCTTTTATTTTGGGATTAAGCAGATGGAACTATCCAAGCAGTAGATACTGTACATCTCCTTTAAATGTTGATTTTTGGTTACGTTGTCAAGTAAACAAAATTCTATATTACTTTTGTAATCCAGTGAATAGCCTAAAGTTAAGGCTGTCTTACAAACTAATGTAACAAAAAATCTGACATTGAATAAGGTTGTAATCTCATTGATCAACATCACTCTCAACCAAATATTACCCAATTATCCACGTTGAAATGACGTGGTGTGCCCAGTGAGTAGAACCTGAAAGCATTGTGGTTTTGTTTGCTAATCCTGCTCTTCATAGTTCAGTGAAAATGCCAAAGTTTACAAATAACTTTCCTGACCTCATTCGACATTTAAACAAAGAGTTCCTTGTCTATATTATATTGTTCGCTAATTAGTAATGAGTACCGATATAGAAAATCGACAGTATATCGATATTAGCAGAATTTTTTCGATACACTTAAAATGAGTAAAATGAGGCTGTATATCGTGATATAAAATGTGCGACTGCGTGAATGTTCCCTTTTCTGATCACTTCCATGGCTCCTTGAAGTCGAGACAGCTGCTTGTTGATTGTCCACCCTCTCTCTATGTGGAGGGTACAATATGCAGCTTCAGCATATGGCGCGTGGAGAGAGGAATTATTATTTATTTTATTTTGTATTTTATTAGGATTCCCATGTCTGTTGCGAAAGCAGCAGCTACTCTTCCTGGGGTCCACACAAAACATGAAACATGACAGAACATTAATAGACAAGGTCAGTTCAAGGAGGAACTACATATATTTAAAAACGGCACTCATAGCCTACACATTGTTTTCAATTTAAACTCCCGATCAAACCGGGGGAGGGTTTGGTCAGGTAGGCCATCATTGTAAAATATTAATTTGTTCTTACGGACTTGCCTAGTTAAATAAAGGTTCATTAAAACATCAATAAATAAAAAACATCAATACATGGAGTGCATTGTGAAAGTATTCATACTCCTTGACTTTCCCACATTTTGTTTTTTGTTACAGCCTAATTCTAAATCGATTAAATACAGTTTATTTTCTATATCAATCTACACACATACCTATAATGAAAAAGAAAAAACAGGTTGAGAAATTTTTGCAAATGCATAAAAAAAGGAAAAATATAACATTTACTAAATATTTAGACCCTTTGTACTTTGTTGAAGCACCTTTGGCAGCGATATACAGCCTCGAGTCTTCTTGGGTAGGATGCTCCAAGCTTGGCACACCTGTATTTTGGGAGTTTCTCGCATTCTTCTCTGCAGAGCTCTCAAGCTCTGTCAGGTGGGATGGGGAGTGTTGCTGTACAGCTATTTTCAGGTCTCTCCAGAGATGTTCGATCGGGTTCAAATCCGGGCTCTGGCTGGGCCACTAAAGGACATTCAGAGAACTTGTCCCAAAATCAGTCCAGCATTGTCTTGGCTGTGTGCTTGGGTCGTTGTCCTGTTGGAACATGAACCTTTGCCCCAGTCTGAGCTCTCTGGAGCAGGTTTTCATCATGGATCTGTCTCTACTTTGCTCCAGTCATCTATCCCTCAAGCCTGACTAGTCTCCCTTTTCCCTGCTGCTGACAAACATCCCCACATCATGATGCTGCCACCACCATGCTTCACCTTAGGAGATGGTGCCAGGATTCCTCCAGACGTTACACTTGCATTCAGGCCAAATAGTTCAATATTGGTATCATCAGACCAGAGAATCTTGTTTCTCATGGTCTGAGAGTCCTTTAGGTGCCTTTGGCAACTCCAAGTAGGCTGTCATGTGCCTTTTACTGAGGAGTGGCTTCGCGCTGGCCACTCTAACATAATTGGCCTGATTGGTGGAGTGCTGCAGAAAATGGTTGTCCTTCTGGAAGGTTCTCCTTCGAATCTCATAGCAAAAGGTCTGAAAACTTATGTAAATAAGTTATTATGCAAAATATACACACACAATATATGAGTCAAAAGGGGGAGGCATTGTGCCATGAGGTGTTGGCTTTACCTGTTTATTAGAGGAAAGAAAGAGGTGTGAAGACTAACCTACCCAACCAGTTTGATCACAATGTGATGCTCATCAACTGTGAATGCTCACAAGCAGGCAACTTACATTTTTCTTTCAATCCCTTTGGTGCAATGTTTTTAAAACTGTAACCCACATTTTTCAATTGACTGAGTACAACAACAAAAATCAAGTCGCTTGTTCACTCGCCAAGTCACGCTGGAGAATGGATTTTTGATTGTTTGCTATTGTATTAACTGGTTGTTAAACAAACTAATTGAGAAGATGTCATTATGTTGTATTTGGTGATTAAACCAATGTTCTCATGATACTTTCACAGTAAACAGAATATAACAGTATATTTTGGATCAATGGTTCTGTGGTGAAATATGTCTCCAAACAAATGAAATGC
>NW_019942588.1:647796-681241 GCF_002910315.2 Salvelinus sp. IW2-2015 | reverse complement strand
GAAACAAAACAAGCTGTTAAGAAGTAAAACAAGCAGTTATGAAGTCAAACAATCTGTTAGTAAGTAAAACAACCTGTTTTGTGTACGGGAAGATTCTTAAAATCATTCAAAAAGTTGACTCTTTTTTTGCAGAACGCCCAAAATGGTGTTGACCCGTTCTCGAGCCTTTGTATAGGAGGATTTCTGACGCTGTTGTTAATGTACTATCAATCAGCTCCATCTCAGATCTGCCCTCCCCAACCTGCTTTGCCACGTCATTACTCAAAGCACCTGAGAACAGTTCCTTGTCTAAGAAGCAGCCGAACCAGACAAGCCCATCATGCTGTTGTGTTCTGGCCTGAAAACCGCAGGTTTGATTTTAGCGATTGCACCACTTTCTTCAACATTGATGGCTGCCAACTGACAGATGACCGGTCTCTGTACAACAAGGCAGACGGGGTGCTCACTTTCACAAATCCATCAAACACGATTTATCCAACTTGCCTCCATCACCTCGACCACCATTCCAGAAGTGGATCTGGTATCATGTGGAATCACCTACAAACACAATTAGGATACCTGGTCTAGAGAACCTTTTCAACTTGACCTTGAGTTATAGGAAGATGCAGACATCCCTGTACGTTGCGCTTAACTGCAAGGAAAGGCCAGGGTGAGGACTTTGTGCTGCCCAAGAAGGATAAATTAGTTTGCTGGATTGTGAGTAACAATAACCCTGCAACTGGAACAGCAGTAAGGGATAACTATTACAGAGAACTTGTCAAACATATTAAGGTGGATCTCTTTGGAAAAGCCTTTGCAAGATTCTTGAGATATGAGGACTACTACTCAACACTCTCCAGCTGTAAGTTCTACCTCTCCTTTGAGAACTCAGTCCACAGAGACTACATCACTGAGAAGCTTAACGGACCACTTGCAGCAGGAACTGTGCCAGTAGTATTGGGCCCACCGAGACAGAAACTATGAGGTTTGTCCCGGGAGATTCCTTCATCCATGTTAATGACTTTCCCAATGCAAAAGCCCTGGCTGAATTCCTCCTGAAGTTGGACAAGGATGAGGAGGCATATCTGCGCTACTTTCAGTGGCGTAGAAACGGATTTGCTCAGCAACATCTAATTCAACTGAGTCAAAAGTTCATCCAATCTATTTGTTATGCTTGTGACCAATAGGCAAACATAAGGAGTACAGGGTTGTTCACGATCTTTACAAATGGTATTGGTTTAATTAGTCTCTTCTGATTAGCTATTACCATCACTGGTGTACCCCCCCCCCCCCCCCCCCCCCAGAATATGAACAGGTCATAAACCATGACTACAAAGGTTTAGAATTACAAGAAATTAGCTGTAAACTGCAAAGTTTTCGCACATCCTTAAGGCAAGTGTGTAGAATAGCACAAAATGTGCTTGAAAAATGTACAATTCTCTCTGAAAATGTAAAATTCTCTAGCGTGAGATTACTTATAAATCTTCACATATTTTGCGAAACTGCGGTAGGCCACCTGATTAACATCATATTCTATATGCGTTTTTCTTGAGGAAATCTATTTGTGGAATGTATTACTCTGCTATACAGACCCAAGTGCATTCAACCTCATTGCGATACATGGAGTTTCATTGGAGGTCTATTTGGCGGGGAAACAGTGAAGCCTCCTGTAGCCTATTGCCTGTTTCTGTTCATTTGTCTTTTTTAAGTAAAGTGAAACAATGCTTTGTCTATTTGTTGCTTTTCATTAAATCATGTAGCTGTTATTTAGGCTTTGGTCTAAAATAAATTCGTTTAGAAGGGCAGATTTGAAGGCTTCTATGTTGTATTATAGGCTAACGAATGTATGAAAATAAACAGTTCCTACGAAATTATTCGGACCTGGCAAAAGGCCGACATTTTTATGTTTCAATTAAAAAAAATATACTCACATGACAATAGAAATGGAAACATTGTGATTTTATAGACACAAATTATGAAAGCGGTACTGCTCTCTCACCATCATCAATATCATTATTTACATGATTGAAATTCACCAAAATAATTGTGTTTATAAACCACAAATTAA
This sequence comes from Salvelinus sp. IW2-2015, assembly GCF_002910315.2. NCBI lineage: Eukaryota > Metazoa > Chordata > Actinopteri > Salmoniformes > Salmonidae > Salvelinus > Salvelinus sp. IW2-2015. The sequence continues at coordinate 679,194 of NW_019942588.1, read as the reverse complement.
AACATTGAGGTATGTGTAAAAAGACAGTAAAATATTATATTTCTCAGAAGTTATACGTGTGTCAAATCATTCCTGCAACAAACATTGTTAGAGATGGGTGAGATTGGCACATCTCTTCCTCTTCAACTGCATAATGTGTGTAATTCGTTTATTATTTAACTTGATTTACTTCTTCAATTGTTTATATTTGGTTGCATTGACAACCAATCACAATTCAATATCATTTTTGAAATACATAAATAGCCTATTAACGTCCCAATTGAACCCAAAATAAAAGTTAAAGGATGGGATTAAGCCAGATGGAACTATCCAAGCAGTAGATACTGTACATCTCCTTTAAATGTTGATTTTTGGGTACGTTTGTCAAGTAAACAAAATTCTATATTACTTTTTGTAATCCAGTGAATAGCCTAAAGTTAAGGCTGTCTTACAAACTAATGTAACAAAAAATCTGACATTGAATAAAGCTTGTAATCTCAATGATCAACATCACTCTCAACCAAATATTACCCAATTATCCACGTTGAAATGACGTGGTGTGCCCAGTGAGTAGAACCTGAAAGCATTGTGGTTTTGTTTGCTAATCCTGCTCTTCATAGTTCAGTGAAAATGCCAAAGTTTACAAATAACTTTCCTGACCTCATTCGACATTTAAACAAAGAGTTCCTTGTCTATATATATTGTTCGCTAATAGTAATACAGGAAGAAAGTATGAGAAAATAGCAAATGCAACAACTGCACAAAGTATATGTCAGCCCAGAACTGTAAACCAAATCCTGTTACAACAAAGGGGAACCGGACGAGATAAGGCCAAGCAACATGATAAGATTTGTCGGTTAACTTATTCATGAGGGACAAGTCTGCTTTTATCCATAAAATAGACTTTTATTTGTTAATTTGCTTTTACCCTGTAGCTGAAAGACAACTATCACGTCTCTCTCGTTCGTGCCATACACACCCACCTCAGAGTTGTGTCTATCAATAGTTCACTTTTGGTCTCAGTACAACACAATTTTATGGACGTTTTACAATGGTAGGTGAGGTGTATTAGTTAATAAGTAACCTCGATTCTCTACCCTTTACTAATACAGTTCCAACCTGCTGTTCTGCAATGTGATATGGTTTAGGTAGATGACAATCTCTTCTAAAATAGTTAAACATTTATTTTACATGTGTAAAAGGGTGATTATGCAGCTTCGGGCACTTTGGCCGTGCAAACTTTCAGAAATGAAAACTTATTCAAACACCATTTTATCAGTATTGTACTTGTCTTTGATTTGTCTAGAAACTATATCTGATAATGGCTGCGATCGTAATATTCAGGAATTTCTATATTTTTGTCATTTTTCCCTAGACAGCCATAGACAAATGTTTATTTTTATATTTTACCTTTATTTAACTAGGCAAGTCAGTTAAGAACAAATTCTTATTTTCAATGACGGCCTAGGAACAGTGGGTTAACTGCCTTGTTCAGGGGCAGAAAGACAGATTTTTACTTTGTCAGCTCAGGGATTCGATCTTCCAACGCTCTAACCACTAGGCTACCTGCCACCCCTGTCATTCCCATCACGTCATTATTAAAGTGGCCAATGATTTAAAGTCTGTGTATGTAGGCAGCAACCTCTCTGTGCTAGTGATGGCTATTTAACAGTCTGATGGCCTTGAGATAGAAGCTGTTTTTCAGTTTCTCGGTCCCAGCTTTGCACCTGTACTGACCTCGCCTTCTGGATGATAGCGGGGTGAACAGGCAGTGGCTCAGGTGGTTGTTGTCCTTGATGATCTTTTTGGCCTTCCTGCGACATTGGGTGGTGTAGGTGTCTTGGAGGGCAGGTAGTTTGCCCCCGGTGATCCGTTGTGCAGACCTCACTACCCTCTGGAGAGCCTTACGGTTGTGGGCGGAGCAGTTGCTGTACCAGGCGGTTGACAGGATGCTCTCGATTGTGCAKCTGTAAAAGTTTGAGTGTTTTTGGTGACAAGCCAAATTTCTTCAGCCTCCTGAGGTTGAAGATGCGCTGTTGCGCCTTCTTCATAACGCTGTCTGTGTGGGTGGACCATTTCAGTTTGTKCGTGATGTGTATGCCGAGGAACTTAAAACTTTCCACCTTYTCCACTACTGTCCCATCGATGTGGATAGGGGGGTGCTCCCGCTGCTGTTTCCTGAAGTCCACAATCATCTCCTTTGTTTTGTTGACGTTGAGTGTGAGGTTGTTTTCCTGACACCACACTCCGACTGTTAAACAGCCATCACTAACTTTGAGTGGCTGCTGCCAACATACTGACTCAAATCTCTAGCNAGTGTGAGGTTGTTTTCCTGACACCACACTCCGACTGTTAAACAGCCATCACTAACTTTGAGTGGCTGCTGCCAACATACTGACTCAAATCTCTAGCCACTTTAATCATTAAAAATKGGATGTAATAAATGTATCACTAGTTACATTAAACAATGCCACTTTATATAATGTTACCCTACATTACTCATCTCATATGTATATACTGTACTCTATACCATCTACTGCATCCTGCCTATGCCGTTCGGCCATCGCTCATCCATATATTTATATGTACACATTCTTATTCATTCCTTTACATTTGTGTGCATAAGGTAGTTGTTGTGAAATTGTTAGATTACTTGTTAGATATTACTGCATGGTCGGAACTAGAAGCACAAGCATTTCGCTACAATCGCATTAACATCTGCCAACCATGTGTATGTGACCAATACAATTTGATTTGATTTGATGATAGGTCCAGTCTGGTTTCAGTGGAAGTGAGCATTGAGGTTGATGACAGGCCCAGTCCAGTTTATTTGTATTGTATTTATTTAACCTTTATTTACCTAGGCAAGTCAGTTAAAAACCAATTCTTATTTACAATGACGGCCTACCAAAAATCAAAAGACCTCCTGCGGGGATGGGGGCTGGGATTAAAAAAACATATAAATATAGCACAAAACACACATCACGACAAGAGAGACAGCACAACACTACATTAAGAGACCTAAGACAACAACATAGCAGGGCAGCAACACATGACAACACAGGACATGCGACAGACGCCTATCTCCAATTGGAGAAACACACTGGTGGGCWTAAGGATAGTGCTTTGAAGAAGGTCTTTGGATCATTTGGAAAACCAGACCAGGGTCTCTATGTTTGAGATTGAGTTTTTAAGTTTTACAGGGACAGTGCACATTAATCAACGTTTCAGTAAAAGTGCAGGTTTTAGCCAGCCGGCTAATTTTCAACCGCAGTCCCTGGGCATGTTGAAGTACTCCTTACACTATCAGCCTTACAAGGACAAGGACAGGCCAACATGAAGACAACTGTTCGGGTGAAGGCAAGAGGATTTACTGAGGCTCTTCTCCGGTATGAGGCGATACTGACAGCTCAAATATTTCTTTGGATATTTGAGAACACATCACCACTGTCCAAATACCTGCAGACAAGTGGGATATACATCCTGTCTGCCCATCGAATGGTTGTGGCTACACAGGAAACCCTGAAAGGCGTGTCAAGAGACTTTGACACCATTAAGGCAGCTACAGACACATTTGTTCAGTTTTCAAATAAGAAGATCAAAGAACAGGATGAGGACACAGAGCTGGAGAAGTTGGAGCCACTCTGCCACAGAAAAAGGCAAGAAAGAAGAAAATCATGTCTGAAGAGATGGCTCAAGATGAAGCTTAGACAGAGGCAGAGAGCGCCAGAGAGCGCCTAAGTTCAAATCCACAATCAAATGATGGATACAGTCACAGATAGTATCCACAGTCTCATGGCACTCTATATGCTGACCTAGCCCTTCTGGACCCTAGAAACTTCTCCCAAACAACATCCAATGGTCTTCCACAGACAGCCCTTCAAGAGCTCAGCAAATGTTTGCTTTGATTTGATAGTCAAGCAACTGTTGACAATTTGCAGTGTGAGCTGAGGAGCCTCGCTGTACAGTGGACAAGACTGAAAAGTTCAGGATTGGAGGAATACATGACCAGGACAATGGAGGAAGGTCCTGATGKAAATGAAGATGAGGTGGAAATGAAGAATAAATGCTGCTCATCCTGCAAAGAAAGTCCACTGTGTTGTTACCAGATGCTGAGACGGTACAACCTGCTTGACTGATGTATACCATATCCTTGGCCTTGGATAMAAGTTCCTACTCACCCTCTCAGTTACCCAGGTAGCTTGTGAGCGAAGCTTCTCTACCTTAAAGTATATCAAGAGCAGACTCAGGAGCACTCTCTCACAGAACACCTAGAGGCCTTCATGCTGATGGCCACCGAGAAGGACACCCTAATGGCCCTGGATACTGACATGGTGATCCATAGAGTTGCAGAGAAAAGCGAGCTGTTGAGAAAATTGCTCCTCCAATAAGGTAGTTGCAACATATTTCCTATTTGTATTTGTATTTATTATGGATCCCCATTAGCTGCTGCCAAAGTAGCAAGGGTCCAGCAAAATTAAGGCAGTTTCTACAATTTTAAAAACATTACAATACGTTCACAGATTTCGCAACCCACTGTGTACCCTCAGGACCCTACTCCACCACTACCACATATCTACAGCAGTAAATCTGTGTGTGTGTGCGCCAATGTACAGTATGTGTTGCTTCACAGTCCCCGCTGTTCCATAAGGTGTTTTTTTAATCTGTTTTTTTWAATCKAATTTTACTGCTTGCGTCAGTTACTTGATGTGGAATAGAGTTCCATGTAGTCATGGCTCTATGTAGTACTGTGTGCCTCCCATAGTCTGTTCTGGACTTGGGGACTGTGAAGATACCTCTTGTGGCATGTCTTGTTGGGTATGCATGTGTGTCCGAGCTGTGTGCCAGTTGTTTAGACAGACAGCTCGGTGCATGTCAATACCGGTCATAAATAAAAGTAGTGATGAAGTCAATCTCTCCTCCACTTTCAGCCAGGCGAGATTGACATGCATATTATTAATATTAGCTCTCTGTGTAAATYCAAGGGCCAGCCGTGCTGCCCTGTTCTGAGCCAATTGCAATTCTCCTAAGTCCTTTTTTGTGGCACCTGACCACACGACTGAACAGTARTCAAAGTGCGACAAAACTAGGGCCTGTAGGACCTGCCTTGTTGATAGTGTTGTTAAGAARGTAGAGCATCRCTTTATTATAGACAGACTTCTCCCCATCCTAGCTACTATTGCATCAATATGTTTTGACCATGACAGTTTACAATCAACTTGCACAGTTTCCACATTATTTATTACAAGATTTAGTTGAGGTTTAGTGAGTGTTTTGTTCCAAAAACAATGCTTTGTTTAGGGCTATGTTATTCCTTGCCACTCACTCTGAAACTAACTTCAGCTCTTTGTTGAGTGTTGCAGTCATTTCAGTCGCTGTATTAGCTGACGTGTAGAGTGTTGAGTCAACCGCATACATAGACACTCTGGCTTTACTCAAAGTCAGTGGCATGTCGTTAGTTTAAAAAATGAAAGCAAGGGGCCTAAACCGCTACCCTGGGGATTTCCTGATTCTAACTGGATTATATTTGATAGGCTTCCATTAAAGAACACCCTCTGTGTTCTGTTAGACAAATAACTCTTTATCCACATTATAGCAGGGGCTGCAAAGCCATAACACATGTTTTTCCAGCAGCAGACTATGATCGATAATGTCAAAAGCCACACTGAAGTCTAACAAAACAGCCCCCACAATCTTTTTGTCATCAATTTCTCTCAGCCAATCACCAGTAATTTGTGTAAGTGCTGTGCTTGTTGAATGTCCTTCCCTACAAGCATGCTGAAAGTTTGTCAATTTGTTTACTGTAAAATAGCATTGTATCTGGTCAAACACCATTTTTTTTTAAAGTTTACTAAGGGTTGGTAACAGGCTGATTGGTCGGCTATTTGAGCCAGTAAATTGGGCTTTACYATTCTTAGGTAGATTAATGACTTTTGCTTCCCTCCAAGCCTGTTGGCACACACATTTTAGGTGGCTTAAATTGAGGACTGGCAATATCGTCCGCTATTATCCTCAGTAATTTTCCATCCAAGTTGTCAGACCCTGGTGGCTTGTCATTGTTGATAGATAACAACAAAAAATCACCTTCCACACTGACTTTACGGAATTCAAAAGTACAGTTCTTGTCTTTCATAATTTGGTCAGATATACTTGGATGCTTGTCAGCGTTTGTTGCTGGCATGTCATCCCTAAGTTTGTTTATCTTGCCAATGAAAAAGTCATTAAAGTAGTTGGCAATATCAGGGGGCTTTGTGATAAATGAGCCATCTGATTCAATGAATGAAGGAGCCAAGTTGGCTTTTTTCCCAAAAATGTCATTTAAGATGCTCCAAAGCTTTTGCTATCATTCGTCTTTGTTTCATATTATAGTTTATCTTTCATYTTATTTAGCTTAGTCACATGATTTCTTAATTTGCAGTACTTTTGCCAATCAGTTGGGCTACCAGACTTATTTGCCATACCTTTTGCCCCATCCCTCTCAACCATACCATTTTTAAATTCCTCATCAATCCAAGGGGATTTAACAGTTTTTACAGTCMTTTTCTTAATGGGTGCRTRCTTATTAGTAACTGGAATAAGCMATTTCATAAATGTGTCAAGTGCAGCTTCTGGTTGCTCCTCATTACACACCACAGACCAGCAAATATTCTTTACATCATCAACATATTAATCACCACAACTTATTGTATGACCTCTTATACACTATATTAGGCCCAACCTTTGGAACTTTGGTTTTCCTARATATGGCTATTATATTGTGATCACCACATCCTATGGATTTGGATTCTGCTTTTAAAGCAAATTTCTACAGCATTAGTAAAGATGTGATCAATACATGTTGAAGATTTCAATCCTATGCTGTTTGTAAATACCCTCGTAGGTTGACTGACAACCTGAACCAGGTTGCAGGCACTGGTTACAGTTTGAAGTTGTTTCTTGAGTGGGCAGCTTTCCAGTCATATTTAAATCACCCAGAAAATATACTTCTCTGTTGATATCAGATACATTATCAAACATGTCCCACATATTTAGATAGCACTTGGTGGTCTATAGCAGCTTCCCACAAGAATGGGCTTTAGGTGAGTTAGATGAACCTATAGCCATATTACTTCAACAGTATTCTCTAAGCTTTACAGGAGTGTGATTCTTTATATAGACCGCAACACCGCCCCCTTCTGCATTTCTGTATTTTCGGTAAATGTTATAACCATGTATYGCTACCACTGTATAATTAAAGGTATTATCTAAGTGAGTTTCAGATATAATCAGAATAAGAATGTMATCTGTTACAAGCAAGTTATTGACTACATGGACCTTGTTTCTCAGGCTGCATTTGTAATATGGGCTATTTTTAGCACTTTTCTGGGTTGCTTGATTGTTTTTAATGCTTTACTGGGAAGCTTATCAGAAATAGACTTGATAGTGCAGGGTGAGCTGCATAAAGTGGTCTYCCTACKAGGGCACACCGCCTCAGTGCTAACAGTGTAACTCTGGTTCATAGGCTCATGATTACTGCATCCAATAGCTGTAGGATTAACAAAGGTAGTCAGGGCAATTAGGGGGACATAAATGAAGTTACTTACATTGTGTCTGCCAACACCCCTAGGATAATGTACATTTAATTCAGCATTAAGCTGACTCATTGTCACAATGGTAGGGATTAGCTGAGTCTTGGGTCATTGATAAGTAAGTCATTGTTTCAACGCAACCTTGAAATGCGTGGACAGAGTTCACATTTCACACATGTTATCCAGATACTGACAGTTAGCACTTGGTGKTCTATAGCAGCTTCCCACCAGAATGGGCTTTAGGTGAGGCAGATKAACCTGWAGCCATATTACTTTAACAGTATTTMACATGAGATCCTCTTTAATCTTTAGAGGAATTTGGTTCACTTCCACCATTTGGCATGTCTATCTTTTCTGTAAATGATATAACCTTGTATTGCTACCACTGTATTGTCAAAGGTACTATCTAAGTGAGTTTCAGAGRTAGTCAGAATATGAATGTCATCTTGATTTCATGAACCTTGCAACATATGTTAACCTGGCCTATATAGAGCACTTTTCTTCTGGGATGCTTACTTGTTTTTATTGCTTCACTGGGAAGCTTATCAGCAGTAGATGTTCTCATGTTCATTATGTTAGTGCAGGGTGAGCTGCTCACAGTGGACTTCCTCCCAGGGCWCACCAAGACAGCTGCCTTGAGGTGTACCACACTCTACCTGCTTTACATTAGAGAGGATTCCATTAAAGAAAACCCTCTGTGTTCTGTTAGATACTGTAGGTAACATTCAATCCACTGTAATGAAATATCCTCCTCAAGTAGAAGTACTGTTACTTTAATGACATTTTACTCAAGTAGAAGTACAATTGTATGTAAAAAAAAATATATAAAAAAAAAACTACAAGTACAAAAAAAGCCACCTAATTTGAAACAAATCAAACGTTATTGGTCGCATACACAGCAGGTGTAGCGAAACTCCTAACAATGCAGTGAAAATGTCAAACTAGTACACAAATAATAATGCAAAAAGTTGACCTTGAGAGAAGTTGGGCAGMGAGTGCAGCCCAATCTGAGCCGCTGCACCATAGAGTCCATCATCCAGACGTTCCAAAATGAGTATAGGTATGTACTGCAGACATTGGACCTCTCTACTACTTGACAGTAGAACAACATAAAGCACAGTAAAGACTGTAGATTCCAATACATACTGTAAGTAGAASCAAAGTCAATGTTTCATGTATTACTGTATGTATGAAATTGGGTGCTATACTACTTTGTAAAATGTTTATCTTTTATACTGTATTACTGTAGTGTTCACTGTACTGTATGCTATTTTGTTTATGTAAAACTGAAAGACGACCACCACTTGGAGGAGAACGTGTCTATTTACAGACTAAAAGGAGGCTGCCATTGTGCAAATGGTAGTTGAAAATAATGCCATGACTGTGGGAAATCCAACAACGGATGATTGAAAACCCTGCGGTTTTGCATAACATCAGAGTGAGCTTATCAACCATAGCCCGCATCCTTAAGAAACACCATCTCCGGATGAAGCAAATCTACAAAGTTCCATTTGAAAGGAATTCCCAAAGAGTGAAGGATAAACGGTAGGAATGTGTGCAAGTAAGTAATGGTCTAGTATTACACTCTTGAAACATTAGAGACTCATTGATGTTGCCAGTGAACTTTACTATACAGCCATTAAAATATTTACTGTCATTTCAGAGAACCATGGACTTGGATGCAAGTCTCATGCCCGGGAAATCATTTTCATAGATGAGGCTGGATACAGTTTAGCGAAGAGGAGAGGAAGGAACATCATTGGTCAACGCGCCATCATTGAGGTACCTGGTCAGTGCGGGGGAAATGTCACCATTTGCGCAGCTATGAGCCACAATAGGGTCCTCCACCGCCATGCCACCCTTGTATCATACAACACTGCCCATCTCCTTCATTTCCTGAACACCTTACACAACAATCTTTTTCAGCCATTCTCTATCTCCCACTATATTCCCCATGTCTCAACCCCATTGAAGAGTTGGTTTCAGCATGGCGGTGGTAGGTGTATGATCGCAAACCCCATGAACGTATTGCCCTTCTCCAGGCCTGTGGTGACATTCCAGCAGAGGCCTGTCAGGTGTGGATGCGTCATGCCAGAAGATATTTCCCCCCGTTTGGCCGAGGAGAATATCACCTGTGATGTTGATGAAAATCTGTGGACGGACCAAAACAACAGACATGACTGATTTTGTTTTCTCAATGGAGTATTTGTTTGTTGACTTATAATTTAGATTTGACAATGTAACGTCAGGAGAATGTATGGGCTGTTTTAGAAGGTTTCAAGGCGCAGAGAGAGCAGAAGTTTCACGGGAACAAAACGCTTTTAATGTCCACAGTAAAACAGGAACAGTACAAAAAGGGTGACGCCAAACACAGGCGCAAACACAACCCACAGACCACTGTTTAAATAAACTGGACAGCGAAAACCCAAAACAATAATCACCTCCGACGTACATGACAACAAATAAGCCCGCACAAACACTAGCGGCAAAACGAAACTTAAATGTACACCTCCCAAAACCCCAACAAGGAACAGGTGAAAACAATTAGACAGACATAAACGAAAAGGAAAAAGGGATCGGTGGCAGCTAGTAGACCGCGACGACGACCGCCGAGCGCCACCGAACGGGAAGGGGAGCCACCTTCGGAGTGCTTCGTGACAGTACCCCCTCCTGACGCGCGGCCCCCGCAGCGTGCCGACACCGCCTCGGGACGACCCCGGGGCGAGGTGCAGGGCGATCCGGATGGAGGCGGTGAATTCCCTTAGTAGACTTGGATCCAATATATCCCCCACCGGGACCCAGCACCTCTCCTCCGGCCCGTACCCTCCCAGTCCACAAGGTACTGCAGGCCCCTCACCCGGCGTCTGGAGTCCAGAATGACCGTATCGTGTACGCGGGGACCCTCTATGTCCAGAGGGGCGGAGGGACCTCCGGAACCTCACCTTCCTGCATGGAGAGCATACCACCGGCCTGAGGAGAGACACATGAAACGAGGGGTTAATACGAAATACGAAGGAAGATACAATCACATCGATAACACCTCGTTTATTCTCCTCAGGACTTTAAATGGCCCTACACACTGCGAGCCCAGCTTCCGGCAGGGCAGGCGGAGGGGCAGGTTTCGGGTTCGAGAGCCGACTGCGGTGACGTCACGCTCTTCTTCGCTGCCGTCCACTCGCCTGACGCAAAGACTCCTGACGGCTCTCCAGGTCTCCTTAGAGCGCTGCACCACTCTCCACCGCAGGAGCCTCGGTCTGGCTCTGATGCCATGGTGCCAGAACCGGCTGGTACCCAACACCACTCAAATGGTGACATGTTGGTAGAGGAGTGGCTTAGTGAGTTCGGGCAATCTCTGCCCAGGGGATGTATCTTGCCACTACCCCTGGCCGGTTCTGCAATACGACCGCAGAAACCTACCCACCTCCTGGTTCACTTCTCCACCTGCCATTATCTCCGGGTGATACCCCGAGGTCAGGCTGACCGAGACCCCCAGATGCTCCATAAACGCCTTCCATACTCTGGACGTGATCAGAAACGATATCCTCGGGCACCCCGTAGTGCCGGAAGACATGGTAAATAGTGGCCTCCGCAGTCTGCAGGGCCGTAGGGAGACCGGCAACGGGATAAGACGGCAGGACTTAGAGAACCGATCCACAATGACCAGGATCGTAGTGTTCCCCTGAGACAAGGGAAGATCAGTAAGAAAATCCACCGATAGATGGGACCACGGCCGTTGTGGAATGGGAGGGTTGTAATTTCCCTCGTGGCAAATGTCTAGGAGCCTTACTCTGGGCGCACACCGAACAGGGAGAGACATAGAATCGCACGTCTCTCACCAAGGTAGGCCACCAGTACTTCCCTCTAAGACTTCGCACTGTCCTTGAAAATCCCGGGTGACCTGACGAGGGGTAGACTATGAGCCCATCGAATCAATGTTACAACACGAACAGCGAGCGCACATACCTACGACCCTCCGGGCACTGTGGAGGCGCAGGTTCCGCCCTTAGTGCTCCCGCTCGATTGCCGTCCACCTCCCATACACCGGTGCTACCAGCTATGCCGCCGGAATGATGGAGTAGGACGATGGACCGGTCATCAGTGTCGTATAGTCGGACAGCGTGTCGCCTTAGTATTGAGGGAACCTGGTCGATACGAAATCGTAAAACGAAATCGGGGTAAAATACATGCGCCACCTTGCCTGACGAGGATTCAGTCTCCAGCTGATCGGATATACTCCAGATTCTGTGTGGTGTCGCGTCCAGATGAGAAAAGGGTGCTTAGCCCCTCAAGCCAGTTTCTCCACACCTTCAGAGCCTTGACCATGGCAACAACTCCTATCCCCCCACATCATAATTCCGCTCCGCTGGCCCAGCTTCTAGAAAAAGCACAGGCGGGAGCTCGGTGCGTACCCGAGCGCTGGGAGAGCACAGCCCAACCCCAACCTCGATGCGTCCACCTCAACTTGATGAACGCAAAGAGGGGTCAGGAGCGCCAACACTGGCGCGTCGGTGAACAGCGCCTTCAAAAGACAGAAAGCTCTCTCGCCTCTGCGGACCACTGCAAGCGCCGCCCCCCTTCAGCAGTGACGTAATAGGGGCCGCCACCTGACCAAAACCCCGGATAAACCTCCGGTAGTAATTGGCAAACCCTAAGAACCGCTGCACCTCCTTTACCATGGTCGGAGTCGCCAATTACGCCAGGCATTTACGCCGGTTTACCTCCATTTTACCATCCCCGAGCTGGAAATGCGAGTACCCAGGAAGGAAACGGCTCGTGTTTGGAAAATCTCACTTTTTCTGCCTTCACATACAGGTCATGCCCGCATCGCCCAAGAACCTTGTGCACCAGAACACAGCTACGAATGCTCTGCGCGTGTAGCGGAGTAGATCAAGATGTCGTCAATATACACCACTACACCTGTCCGTGCAGGTCTCTGAGAATCTCATCAACGAAGGATTGAAAGATGGCTGGAGCATTCTTCAACCCGTACGGCATGACGGAAGTACTCATAATGGCCAATGTGGTACTAAACGCGGTTTTCCACTCATCTCCCTCCCGAATCACGCACCAGATTTGCGCTCCTCGAGGTCTCATATTTTGTGAAGAATCATGCGCCCCGTGAAATGATTCCACCGCCGTAGCGATGAAGAGTAGTAGGGTAACTAAAACACCAGTGATGGAATTTAGACCTCAATAAATCAATACACGGACGAAAACCACCCTCCTTTTTCTTCACAAAAAGAACACTAACGAGCGCGGACGGTAGAACATATAGGAGGGCACGACTTTACCCCTGTCCCAGAGCCTACCGGTGAATAGTATGTCTCCATATGCCAACGTCTTCCTCCTGGACAACGAATACACGTGACTCCTGGGGGAGATTGTCAGCGTTTAAACCTGGAAGTTTTACTCACCGCAAATTCCGCCCTGTCGATTGGGAGAAAAAAACAGGTGAATAGTGAGTCACCTTACCTCTGTAGGCTGAAGGCGATAGCCCAAATCCGCCGCATCACATCAGCTAGGGAAGATGCGCTACTGGGCATGGTGGAAGACACTGGCTAGACTCTCACACCCGTACTGTTCGCACCGATAGGAAACTCCTAAACACCTGCATCTGAACCACTCATCAGGACCACCCCTTGGAGAGCTGCCTGTCTCCACGAAAATCGTAGGATTGTGGAATAGCCAGCCAGGGAATTCCTAACACCACCGGAAACGCATGTGAATCAATAAGGTACAGACTAATCTTCGCTCCTTTTTGCAATTTACCCTGCGTTTCATCATCTCCAGATGTATCGTGGCCTCCCTGACCAGACCCTGACCCTAAAATGGTGCAGTCGACTTATCTAAGGAGATAGCAACGGGGAAAAGGGGGTCTTACCTTGACTAGCGGAATCCTCAACCTCTTGGGCGAAGGTCCAGCTGAATCAATAGAGAGTTCCCCGACTACGCATACTGAATTGACTAGCGGATCCTTCATATCTTGCTGGGAGAGCATGGAGAATAACCTAGAAAATAGGATTAACAAAAAACATTGACCAACAGGAAGAGGCTCTGGGAGTACTTTATAGACGTGTGGGTGCTGACTCACCTGGTGTGAGACGACCGAGGAGAATTGTTCTGCCTTGGCGCCTCGACTCCCAGAAGGTGGGACTCCTTCCCAGCCACCCGACCGGAAGTTGACACCTCTCGGCCACAATGGTGTTAACAGGAGGAGCGCGTCCCTCCTCCGGGCTCCTCTAAACGCAGCCCCTGCCTAGCTTCCATAGGCTATAGGGTGAGCGGTTCGCCGGGGCAGGGAGGTGGAAAACTTGACAGGACCGTCTCAGAACGTCGGCACGAGCAGCCAGCAGGATGTCTTAGCCGGATTGACATGTCCGATTCAGCTCATCCAAGAGCTGAGCACGTAGCGTCCCGACAAGCCAGCTCTCTCTGCGGACGTCCTTCCCTTAGGCCTACCACCTGTAATGGTCTATCAGGGCCCTTTTGTCGTTCCACCCTGCTCCAGCAGGCCAAAGGTACGGAAATCCAACGCAAGAAGTGCGCTGCGCGCTCCTCGTCCACCTGCCGGAGATGGAACAGGTCACTCCAGGTAGTGGACCCCATCGCTGAGTCGGGTCCATTCCATACGGCGTTGGCCCACGTCCGGGGCCCTACCCGAACGACAGGAAACGAGGACACTCACGCCTCTCCTTCGTCCGAGGGCGAGCAGGCCGCGAAATCGGTGGCAGTAGAGATCAAGTTGCGAGTAGAAATCCACTGGCGGCACTTCTTCGCCCTCCGCTGCTCCATCGTACCTCCCTCGCGAGGCGTTGATGCGCAGGGACGCTGGCACTGCGCTCCCCGCTGGAGGAGGAGTAGGTAAAAGTTGGCTGGTTGGGAGGGTAGGGTTGGAGCAGCGAAGGTAGTAGGGAGACCACTAACCTCTCCAAACGGTTCCCATCCCAAAACCCGTACGTTATGATGCAGGGACACTCTTCCTCCTCGATGGGAGAGGGGTGGTTACGCTGCTCCTGCTGACTTCCATTCAGTAAGGTGCGGGCTTTCTGTAACGTCAGGAGAATGATGGGTGTAGAGTCAGGCGCAGAGAGAGCAGAAGTTTCACGGGAACAAAACGCTTTTAATGTCCACAGTAAAACAGGAACAGGTACAAAAAGGGTGACGCCAAAACACAGGCGCAAACACAACCCACAGACCWCTGTTTAAATAAACTGGACAGCGAAAACCCAAAATCAATAATCCACYTCCGACGTAACATGACAACAAATAAGCCYGCACAAACACTAGCGGGCRAAACGAAACTAAATAGTACACCTCCCAAAACCCCAACAAGGAACAGGTGAAAACAATTAGACAGACATAAACGAAAAGGAAAAAGGGATCGGTGGCAGCTAGTAGACCGGCGACGACGACCGCCGAGCGCCACCCGAACGGGAAGGGGWGCCACCTTCGGTAGCATTCGTGACAGACAATTTCTTTATTAATTCCGTACAATTGATCTAACATACACTACAGTAGTACAAAGACTATTTTTCTTTCTTTGCATATGCAAAATATATTTACTGTATGTTTGCATTTTTACTGTGTGACATGTATTGAGTCAAGTTGAAATATAAAACAAATTTTAGCATTCGTGTTCCTTGTTTGAGTACACACAAACAATAAACAGTATAACAACAAAATCTTAGTCTTTACACTGAAATAGGTTCTGATAGTAGTGTTTTGAATATGTCACGGTTGTCACTAAGTTATTAATTTGATGTGTGTCTCTTTTGTAAGCAGAATTTCATTTTGAGCAGGGAGTACATGATTTTSATTGTGTTTTATTTTGCAAGATGTCTGTGGGGTTTGGGGAAAATGGCTAACTGTTGAGTACCTGAGATGTAGTTTCAGCAAATGTGTGTTAACAATTGGGAAAAACTGTAATAACATTAGAAAATTGTGTAAACATGCAGAGAAAATAAAATGTATTGATTAATACAAAACCAATGCAAAATAAAGTGCATAAACACTAAATTTGCCAGGTTTCAATATACTTCAGACTCCAKAAATAAACGTCTAATCATTAGATCCCTGAATCAACCCTCTGTTACTTGTTACCTGTCCATGGGACTGACTGACTGGCATTCATTCACTCACCCATYCACACTGTCCCTCACTCACTCAGTCACAAACTCCCTATTTCACTGTCACCAAGGGCGTCAAGAGTACTGAAATATACTACTCAAGTAAAAGTACTGTTACTTTAATGAAATTGTACTCAAGTAGAAGTAAAATGTTCTAATAAAAAAAAAAACAGTACAAGTGCTCAGAAAACCTACTCAATTACAGTAACAATAGTTACACCTTTGCTTAGGACAACAAAGTCAGAATGCCTGGAAGAACCTGGCACCATCCCAACAGTGAAGCATGATGGTGCCAACATGCCTATGGGGATTTTTTTCAGTGGCAGGGACCAGAAGACTAGTCAGGATCGAGGCAAAGTAATGAACGGACAAAGTACAGAGAGATCCTTGATGAAAACCTGCTCCAGAGCACTCATGACATCAGACTGGGGCAAAGGTTCAACTTCCAACAGGACAATGAACCTAAGCACACAGCCAAGAGAAACATAGGAATGGCTTCGGGATAAGTCTCAATGTCCCTTGAGTGGCCCAGCCAGAGCCCGGACTTGAACCCCATTCTAACACTTCTGGAGAAACCTGAAAATAGCCTGTCAGCAACGCTCCCCATCCAACCTGACAGAGCTGAGAGGATCTGCAAGAAGAAAATGGACAAACTCCCTAAATACAGTGTGTGTCAAGCTTGTAGCATCCATACCCCAAGAAGATTCTAGGATATTAATCGCTGCCAAAGGTTCTTCAACAAAGTACTGAGTAAAGTTGCTGAAATACCTATCGCGTGGTACTATTTAATGAAATGCCAGTGAAGACTTGTTAGCTCTATTTCTCAAACTAAGACACCATCTCTAATGTACTTTCCTTTGCTCAGTGTTGCACCGGGGACCTTCCCACTCTTTCTATTGCTTATAGAGCCAGTTTCGCCTGTTCTGTTGAAGGGGAGATTACTCAGCGTTATACGAGATCTTCAGTTTCTTGGCAATTGCTTGCATGGAATAACCATTTCATTTCTCAGAACAAGAATAGACTGATGAGTTTCAGAAGAAAGTTATTTGTTTCTGGCCATTTTGAGCCTGTAATCGAACCCACAAATGCTGATGCTCCAGATGCTCAACTAGTCTAAAGATGGACAGTTTTATTGCGTCTTTAAACAGGGCAACAGTTTTCAGCTGTGCTAACATAATTACAAAAGGATTTTCTAATGATCAATTAGCTTTTTAAAATGATAAACTTGGATTAGCTAACACAATGTGCCATTTGAACACAGGAATGATCATTGTTGATAATGGGCCTCTGTACGCTTATGTAGATATTCCATTTAAAAAATCTACCGTTTCCAGCTACAATAGTCATTTACAACATTAACAATGTCTACACTGTATTTCTGATCAATTTGATGTTATTTTAACGGACAAAAAAAAGTGCTTTTCCTTCAAAAACATGGACATTTCTAAGTGACCCCAAATTTTTGAACAGTAGCGTACTTCAGACTCCAGAAATAAATATCTATTTCTTGTTAGATCCCTGATTCAAACCTCTGTTACTTGTTAATGGGACCGACTGACATTCACTCACTCAGCCATTCACACTGTCCTTCACTAACTCACAAACTTCCTCTTTCACTCAGTCACCAGGGGTGGAAAGAGTACTGAAATATCCTTCTCAAGTAGAAGTACTATTAGTTTAATAACATTTGACTCGAGTAGAAATAAAATATAATGCAAGTCATTTCTACTGCAAAACGTTACCTTTATGCATTGTTTGATGTACTTAGGAAAAGCAAATTGTCTTGTCCCAGTAGTGATGAGTTGTAGTGACATTGGAGTTTTAAAAATATCCATCTATTACTTTGAATTGCTAGAAAGTAAACAAAACTATGTATTACATTGTGTAGATAAATAAAAAACAAAGATGGCTAAAAGATTTTAAAAAGTAACAAATAATATGTCCCTAAGGTTTATGTCATTGTTGTATCACTCATTAGAAAAATATTCAAGGACCTTGAACATTCCCTTCATTGGCAAACTGTTATCGGGGAGGGGTCTATATTAAAGAAAAGTATTAGCTATTCACACCTTTTAGAATGTCATAAATTTGCGGATTACATTAATAATGTTGCGTGACTAAATAAATAGCGTCATTGTTTCTCAGTTTAATTACATTTTTGAGCAAAATTAATAATCATATCACTTTAGTCAATTATATTTAAATGGTTAATGACCTTGGAATTGAGCATATGTGGCCTACACTTAAGAAAATCCTCAATTACCAACAAATGTGTCATTGGTGTTACCATCATTGCCGTTAGTACTCCTACTGGTGGCACAATGTTATCATAGTGGTAAAAAAAGATTTAAAGTCATTAAGAGGCCATATTAGTTGATTCAGAATGGGAAGATGTACCCAAATCCATTTAAAAAAAGAAACATTCTTGAAAAATGTACTTCATTTTCTTCCAAATGCCACAACCAAACGCCACCGCAATTCAGGAACAACCCATCTAGGTGTGTATGCACTCTACTGTCAGTCGCTCTGGATAAGAGCGTCTGCTAAATGACTAAAATGTAAAATGTAAATAGCCCATCCAATCTACCTCATCCCCATACTGTATTTATTTTTTATCTTTATTTCTACGTTTTTTTTTTACTATTTTGTATTATTTTTTATTTAGTTCTATTTTTTTATTTTTACGTTTATGTTTTTTTTGCTCAATACTTATTCATTTTTTTTTTTTTTTTTTCTTTTTTGTTTTTATTATTATATTTTTCTTGTTGTTTTTTTTTTTTTTTTCTTATACGCATTCCTCTTTATCTTGCTCCTTTGCAGTATCTCAACTTGCACATTCATCTTCTGCCACATATACCATTGCAGTGTTTTAATTGCTATATGTAATTACTTTGTCACCATGGCCTATGTATTGCCTTACCTCTTTATTCTACCTCATTTGCACATGCTGTATATAGATTTTCTACTGTATTATTGATTGTATGTTTGTTTATTCCATGTGTATCTCTGTGTTGTGTATGTGTCAAACGCTTTGCTTTATCTTGGCCAGGTTGCAGTTGCAAATGAGAACTTGTTCTCAACTAGCCTACCTGGTTAAATAAAGGTGAAATATATATTATTTTTTATTCATTTAAAAAAGAAAACATTTTTAAAAATGTACTTCATTTTCTTCCAAACGCCACCGCAATTCAGGAACAACTCATCACTGTGTGATACCATGTGACCCAGGAGTACAGAAAAGCTCCTCTAATTAAACACTCTCTGCTCTCTGACAACACAACCTCAAACTTGCAACTTTTTAGACATCAAAACTCACTTTACTGTCTTGCAAAATTAGAAGAAAATGGAACTTGTGATTGTGCTTGACGCCACGTACTCTCCATGCGATGTGACGCAGGCAAAACATTTGATCCAGCGTTTTCTGTAATTATATTAATCCATTCTACTGCTGAAATCATGTGTTAGCAAACAGTTCACCAAAACAGACCAGAAACAACTCAGCCAGACTATTCATAATATTTATGGTGTATATGTAGAAGTAAATGTATTTGCTGATTAAGTAAAATACATTTTCAGGTGATAAATGTGAATTTAATATGCTCAACTAAAGTACCACTTGTAAGGGTAGTGGAGAACATTACAAGGACAACATCCCTTGTCTCTTTTTGCTGTGTGTTAAAAAGAGTGAAATGCGGACATCCATAATATAAAACGTTTCCAAGATGCTGGATCCAGGAGGAAGACATCGATTAAATGAAATGTATTTATAAAGCCCTTTTTAAATGAGTAGATGTTACGAAGTGCTGTACAGAAACCCTGCCTAAAACCCCAAACAGCCTAATACGCCAAACAGCAAGCAGTGCAGATGTAGAAGCAGATTCAGTGCTTTACTTGGCAGAGCTCCCCGGAGCGGAGTACCAGCACCTCAAATGTTCTGCTGCTAGAGCTCCTGTTCCTCTTATAGAATATTAGCTCCAAAGTATTCTGGAGCTCCTGCACCTAAATATAAACAGTACCGGCACCCAAAATGAGTACCGCACCTATTTCAGTCCAAGTCAAGCACTGTATCTATTAGAAAAATATAAATCCACACACTGTACAGTATACTGTAAAACCCAAGGCATTTTGAACTCAAATACTCAAAGTCAATGAAAAGTAATTTATTTCTTAAAATGTTTATGTAGCACACTCAAAACAAGTGTTTTTGCATGTACATTGAGTGATTGATGGATTAATGCTATGCTACACAAAGATAAATAACATACATTTTTCTAAATTAATCCAATCATTTAGTTAGATTTTTTGCACTCATTACTTAAATGGTCGTTCCAATTTAAATGGCTTTCTAGGCATCCTAACTCTGTCTGGATTCCAATAGGAGTTATACGTCACTTTGCAAGCCAGCATAATGTGACTTGCAGGTGGGTTGCAAAATTATGGTACATTTCCCAGTTCCTAGGAATTCCTAGGAATTTTAGAAAATGTGGTAAAGTATCAAAATATCCCCAAATCCAAAGACACTTTTAAAATTGTATTCTGTTTACGTAGCTAAGCTAAAATAATATTTCTGTGCTTACAATATTTTGGCTAAACCCTCATCCAAAGTACCATTCATAAAGGTTGTGGACAACATTATAATATCCTTTGTCTCTGGCCATTGTTCACAGGCTAAACAAACAGGTTGAATAAACTCTTCCTGCATTGTCAGGAGGTGGGCTTGGCATTAAGTACCTCCTCCAGGTGAAGTAACTTACATACATCTCATCATTCTTGTCCAATTGGAGGAGAAGTCAGCCAGTGCCTTTTCATTAGTAAAGTCATTTACATGAATGAAAGAACCAGCTGGGATAAACTGTTCATAGTTCTCTCTGGGTGGCCCATGACTACCGGTATGGTTCCTGCTACAAGTGTCCGTTCACCTTTTCTGTGAGTAGTCTCTTGGATTGAATTCTCAAATGCAAGGTAGAACTTACAGCTAGCAAGGGTTGAGTAATACTCCTCATACTTCAAACGACTCCCTGTAAAAGCAGAACCAAAAACATGTATCTTGATGTGTTTGACCAGCTCTTGATAGTACTTTGCTTTCGTTCCTGTCCCAGTTGAAGGATTGTTGTTGCTCACAATCCAACAAACCAATTTATCTTTCTCGGCAGCACAAACTCACTGTCCTTTTCAGTCTTCACGGTTGTCAATTCATTTCGCACTGTGATGTCAGCATCTCGTCTATAGCTCAAAGTGAGGTTAAATAGGTTTTCCAGACCTGGTATTCTGGCAGTATTTGTTGGTGATTCCACATGAAACCAGATCCATTTCTGAAAATGTGGACGAGGAGACTGAGGCAGGTTCTTCAGGTCCCAGCTGATGCCTCTGTGAAAAAACAACCACTCCGTCTGCTTGTTCATAAAGGGATCTGTCATCTGTCAGAACACAGCTATCGATGTTGAAATGGGTTTTGCAGATTTCAAAATTCCATTTCCAACCCAGTGGCCAGAACCAGAGCAACACAAGCGGCTTTTCCACAGGCTTTTTGGTAGATGAGGAAACATCTCCCTTTGCCAAAATTGCAAATCATCCAATCGAGATGAACATGCAGTAGATGAGGGTTTAAAGTAAACAAAAAAAATAGTAGCACTGAACACAAAACCCCAAGAGCAGCTATCAGAGTTAGATGATGTGTTCGGTTGGAAGTTTTTGATGACATGTTTGTCCTGTAAGAAAGAAACACACCTACATTTTAGACATTATAAGTATATAAAAAAGGAACAATGTGAAAATTGACTATGACATCAGAATGAGTTTCTATATTATACAACAGGTGGTTCTAATCCTTAATGCTGATTGTTCAAACCGCATTTCAGCCGGTGTATATTCCACAAGTTACCACCGGCTAAATCTATGAAGTTAAAATGCCTATTTTCTCTCTTCCATCTGACTCAAATTCACTCATAATCAGTGTATGGTGAGTCATGCAGTTTTTCTGAAGTTTTCTATCAGTTTTTACTGCACAAACACAGAATAATGACAGTCATTAAGAATAGGAAATCGTAAAGGCTAATTTAGCAGTGCTAGCATGTTAAGTGTACTCAAGTTAGTTAACATTATCCTGAGGGACAGGTTAGACTGCATAAAGGTGTATGCTTCATTCTCCTAAACAATACTAAACTTTTGAACAGAGCATGTTAAATTTATAGAACATCCTTAAATCAAGATGTTTTAAACTCTTAACATTGAAATCAGGATTGAGAAAGAAAATAAACCATTCCTTACCATTAAGAGACCTCTTTCGTGTTAGGGTTTGCCATCCATGTAAATCCATGCACTAGATTCAACCAGACTAGTGACAGTGTGGCACAACTGTCACAAAAATGCAAAAGACCTGCCTGACAACTGTCACGCACTGACCTTAGATGGCTAAAAATGTTTCTATTTTTAGTTTGGTCAGGGTGTGATGGTGGGTATTCTATTTGTATGTCTAGGTTGTCTATTCTATGTGTTTGGCCTGGTGTGGCCCAATCAGAGGCAGCTGTCTATCGGTGTCTCTGATTGGGAGCCATACTTAGGTAGCCTGTTTTCCCACTGTTGTTTTGTGGTGGTTGTTTTCTGTTTAGTGTATGTCACCTTGCAGAACTGTTCGTTTATCGTTTTTTTGTTGTTTTGTTATAGTAGTCGTATTCATTAAAAGTAATAATGAGTACTTACCACGCTGCACCTTGGTCTTCCCTTCTCCTCTATAGACGATCGTTACAACAACTAGAGGATGACCCTTTAGAGCATTTTTAAAAATTAAATCTTCACACAACCAGGAAAATACCCTTGAGTTTAAAACCTGTTTTGCAAGGGGGATCTGGGTAACAGCAATTATGTGTTACCATGTAGCCTTGCCAACTCGAAGCTGGGGAACAATAGTATGTTGAGGGGAGAAGAAGGGAGGAAGAAGAAGGGGAAAATAACGTTGAAAGAAAAGGAGGAAAAAATTTGAGAGAAAATAACAAAAAGGGAAAGTTGAGGGTTCTTCTTCATAATGTGTTTATTATTCATTATTTATTACGATAAGCTGAAAAACAATGAAACGTTGTTTTTTTCCTGTATTTGAAACGGAAGATTGAACCCGAAGGTACCGTGTTCAAATCCTGCCTCTGCCAGAAATAACATATGTTAACAACTATAGTTTCCAAAAATGTTATTATTTTTCACATAGGTGAATTTAAGATAACCTAAGGTAATAGAATGATTAATGTGGCGTAATCATAAAATATATAAGTGTTGTTCTAATGTGGTTGGTTTCTTACTCTACTATGTTCTCAGTACTATACTCTGTGCTTCTACATCTGCATTTCTTGCTGTTTGGGTTTAAGGCTGGGTTTCTGTAAGCACTTTGACATCTGCTGATGTAAAAAGGGCTTTATAAATACATTTGAGTAAATTGGATGAATTTGTTTATGCAATTAATATCTTAAATGATCAGTTATCTGTTGCGTTTTCTTTTGGACTACATGAACTCAGCAAAAAAATAAACGTCCTCACTGTCAACTGTGTTTATTTTCAGCAAACTTAACATGTGTAAATATTTGTATGAACATAACAAGATTCAACAACTGAAACATAAACTGAACAAGTTCCACAGACATGTGACTAACAGAAATATAATAATGTGTCCCTGGACAAAGGGGGGTCAAAATCAAAGGTAACAGTCAGTTTCTTGAGTGTCCACCAGCTGCATTAAGCACTGCAGTGCATCTACTCCTCATGGACTGCCACCAGATTTGCCAGTTCTTGCTGTGAGATGTTACCCCAGTCTTCCACCAAGGCACCTGCAAGTTCCTGGACAATGCTGGCGAGAATGGCCCTAGCCCTCGAACTCCCATCCAACAGGTCCCAGACGTGCTCAATGGGATTGAGATCCGGGCTCTTTGCTGGTCATGGCTGAACACTGACATTCCTATCTTGCAGGAAATCGTGCACAGAACGAGCAGTATGGCTGGTGGCATTGTCATGCTGGAGGGTCATGTCAGGATGAGCCTGCAGGAAGGGTACCACATGAGGGAGGAGAATGTCTTCCCTGAACTCACAGCGTTGAGATTGCCTGCAATGACAACAAGCTCATTCCAATGATGCTGTGACACATCGCCCCAGACCATGACGGACCCTCCACCTCCAAATGATCCCGCTCCAGATACAGCCTTGGTGTAACGCTCATTCCTTTGACAATAAACACGAATCTGACCATCACCCCTGGTGAGACAAAACCGCGACTCGTCAGTGAAGAGCACTTTTGCCAGTCCTGTCGGTCCAGCGACGGTGGGTTTGTGCACATCGGCAACATTGTTGCCGGTGATGTCTGGTGAGGACCTGCCTTACAACAGGCCTTCAAGCCCTCAGTCCAGCCTCTCTCAGCCTATTGCGGACAGTCTGAGCACTGATGGAGGGATTGTGCGTTCCTGGTGTAACTCGGGCAGTTGTTGTTGCCATCCTGTACCTGTCCCGCAGGTGTGATGTTCAGATGTACCGATCCTGTGCAGGTGTTGTTACACGTGGTGTACCACTGCGAGGACGATCAGCTGTCCGTCCTGTCTCCCTGTTGTGCGTCTTATGCGTTTCACAGTATGGACATTGCAATTTATTGCCCTGGCCACATCTGCAGTCCTCATGCCTTCTTGCAGCATGCCTAATGCACGTTCAGCAGGATGAGCGGGACACTGGGCATCTTTCTTTTGGTGTTTTTCAAAGTCAGTAGAAAGGCCTCTTTAGTGTCCTAAGTTTTCTTAACTGTGACCTTAATTGCCTACCTTCTGTAAGCTGTTAGTGTCTTAACGACTGTTCCACAGGTGGATGTTMATTAATTGTTTATGGTTCATTGAATGGTTTATGGTTCAATGAAGCATGGGAAACAGTGTTTAAACCCTTTACAATTAAGATCYGTGAAGTTACTTGGATTTTTACGAATTATCTTTGACAGGGTCCTGAAAAAGGGACGTTTCTTTTTTTGCTGAGTTTAATTGGATGAACAAGGTAATGGGAGTATAGTACAGTAATAAACCAACCTAATTAGAACAACACTTCTGTATGTTATGATTATGCTACCATAWTCGTTATATTATCTCAGGTGGTTTTATATTATCTCAGGTGGTCTTAAATTTCACCAATGTGAAAATAACACTTTTGGAAACTATAATTTTTGTTTGGAAATGTTATTTCTGGCAAAGGCAGGATTCGAACTGGGGACCTTCGGATCTACTCTTCCGGTTCAAGTACAGGAAAAATACAAATACAAAAATGTTTGTTTTTTAACTTGTCATAATAAATAATGAATAATAAACACTTGCATTATGAAGAACCCTCAACTTTTCCCCTTTTATTAGTTTCTCTCTTTTTCAATTTGTTCCCCCATTTTTTCCCCCCTCAACATACTATTGTTCTCCAGCTTTGAGTTGGCAAGTCTACATGGTAACACCTAATGCTATTACCCAGGTCCCCCTTGCAAAAGAGGTTTCTAACCTCAAGGGTATTTTACTGGTTGTTTAAAGGTTAAACAAAAAKATAATGACGATGATTAGGTTCCATGAAATGTAATGTTCTGAAAGGATCAACCTCTAGTTGTCAGGCAGGTTCTTTTGCATTTCCCATGAAAAGGCATGATGACAGTTGTGCCACACCTCGTCACTAGTCTGGTTGAAATCTAGTGCATGGATTTACATGGATGGCAAACCCTAACACTAACAAGAGGTCTCTTAATGGTAAGGAATGGTTWATTTTCTTTCTCRATCCTGATTTCACTGTTAAGAGTTTAAAACATCTTGATTTAAAGATGTTCTATAAATGTAACATGCTCTATTCAAAAGTTTAGTATTGTTTAGGAGAATGAAGCCATACACCTTTATGCAGTCTAACCTGTTCTCAGGATAATGTTAACTAACTTGAGGACGTAAGCATTTCGTAAGTAAGCATTTCACTGTAAGGTCTACACCTGTTGCATTCTGCGCATGTGACTAATAACATTTGATTTGATTTGACACTTTACATGCTAGCACTGCTAATAATACCCTTTACGCATTCCTATTGTTAATGACTGTCATTATTCTGTGTTTGTGCAGTAAAAACTGATAGAAACCTTCAGAAAAACTGCATGACTCACCATACACCAGCGCCACAGGTGTAATGGTATCATGGAAGATTCCCATTCTTTTGACCTGGGTTTGTTTCCCGGACGGTGCACAGTTTTGGGATCCCGAGTGGAGCAGCGGTCTAAGGCACTACATCTCAGTGCTAGAGGCGTCACTACAGACCCTGGTTTGATCCCCTGGTTCGAACCCGGGCTGAATCACAACAGGCCGTGATTGGGAGTCCCATAGGGCGRCGCATAATTGGCCCASTGTCGTCCGGTTTAGGGGAAGGTTTGGCCAGGGTAGGCCGTCAATGTAAAATAATAATTTGTTCTTAACTGACTTGCCTAGTTAAATAAAGGTTAAACAAAAATTAGCACTGATTATGGGTGAATTTGAGTCGGATGGAACGGAGTAAATAGGCATTTTTAGCACCGGCTGGAATGCGGTTTTAACCAATCAGCATTCAGGATTAGAACCTCACGTTGTATAATCAGAGCAGAAAGCAACACATGTTAAATCTTTTCAAGCTGTTCCTTTTTTATATACTTATAACGTCTAAAATGTAGGTGTGTTTCCTTCTTACAGGACAAACATGTCATCAATAACTTCCAACCGAACACATCATCTAACTCTGATAGCTGCTCTTGGGGTTTTGTGTTCAGTGCTACTATTTTTTGTTTACTTTAAACCCTCATCTACTGCATGTTCATCTCGRTTGGAATTTGCAATTTTTGGCAAAGGGAGATGTTTCCTCATCTACCAAAAAGCCTGTGGAGAAGCCGCTTGTGTTGCTCTGGTTCTGGCCACTGGGTGTGAAWTGGAATTTTTTGTTCTGCAAAACCCATTTCAACATCGATAGCTGTGACAGAGGACAGATCCCTTTATGACAAAGCAGACGGAGTGGTTGTTTTTCACAGAGGCATCAGCTGGGACCTGAAGAACCTGCCTCAGTCTCCTCGTCCACATTTTCAGAAATGGATCTGGTTTCCTATGGAATCACCAACAAATACTGCCATAATACGAGATGAGATGCTGACATCACAGAGCAAAATTAATTGACAACGGTGAAGACTGAAAAGGACAGTGAGTTTGTTTATAGTCCTGCTTTTACAGGGAGTCGTTTGAAGTATGAGGAGTATTACTCAACCCTTGCTAGCTGTAAGTTCTACCTTGCATTTGAGAATTCAACCCACAGAGACTACATCACAGAAAAGGTGAACGGACCACTTGTAGCAGGAACCATACCAGTAGTCATGGGCCCACCCAGAGAGAACTATGAACAGTTTTTCCCAGCTGATTCTTTCATTCATGTAAATGACTTTACTAATGCAAAGGAACTGGCTGGCTGACCTCCTCCAATTGGACAAGAATGATGAGATGTATGTAAGTTACTTCACCTGGAGGAGGTACCTTAATGCCAAGCCCCACCTCCTGACAATGCAGGAAGAGTTTATTCAACCTGTTTGTTTAGCCTGTGAACACATGACCAGAGACAAAGGATATTATAATGTTGTCCRCAACCTTTATGAATGGTACTTTGGATGAGGGTTTAGCCAAAATATTGTAAGCACAGAAAATATTATTTTAGCTTATGGCTATGTCATTTTGTTTCAAAATATTTGTGTATCAATTTAAAGGATGGGTATTCAAGGTATAAGGTTTATTTTTTATTTAACACTTTGGAGCAGCATACACTGTAAACCCCAATGTGCTGTCATTACTCAAAACTTTTCAGGAAACCYATTGCACTTAAAACCTTTTACTGCAGTGGGCTAAATCAGCTGGTCACACAGTGATTCTCCGTGGTCTTAAACAAATCTACTTTGAAACCAAAGTATACACCTCCCACACATGGTTATGGGCTTATAAAAAAGAAGACACCTGTACCATGTCAGATAGAGTTGAAATGTGTTACATTRAGTTTCCATTCCATTTAAAATACATCACAGAAGACTAAACTATAACAAAACAGTTTAACGTAGAAACACCAGGTTTGTATTTTTTTAATCTTCTTTATTAATTMTGAAATTCAAAAAAATATGAAWAACACTCCTCCCTTGAGGTCAAAGATGGCGCTTTTAGTAATTGAATGCCGGAAAGGGCTACTATATCTGAAWACAGTTACTTAAAGTGAWTTTGTAGTCATTACTCACAATGATAGAGTCACTGTGACCCTGTAGGGCAGAGGTGTCAAACTCATTCCAGGGAGGAGGCCTAGTGTTTGCTGGTTTTGTGGTTTTCCTTTTGATGAAAACCTAGACACCGGGTGAGGGGAGGAACTCTGGAGCTCTCTTAGAGTGACCATTGTGTTCTTGGTCACCTCCCTGACCAAGGCCCTTCTCCCACGATTGTTCAGTTTGGCTGGGCGGCCATCTCTAGGAAGAGTCTTGGTGGTTACAACTTCTTCCATTTAAGAATATTGGAGGCCACTGCGTTCTTGTGGACCTTCAATGCTGCATTTGTTTTGGTACCCTTCCAGATCTGTCCCTCTTCACAATCCTGTTCTGAGCTCTACGGGCAATCCTTCTCGACCTCGTGGCTTTTGTTTTTGTCCTGACATGCACTGTCAACTGTGGAACCTTATATAGACAGGGGCGTGCCTTTACAATTCATGTCCAATCAATTGCATTTACCACAGGTGGTCTCCAATCAAGTTGTAGAAACATCTCAAGAATGACTCATGAAACAGGACTCAATTTTGAGTCTCATAACAAAGGGTCTGAATGCTTATGTAAATAAGGTTTTTTATCGTTATAGTCCAAAAAATTCAACCCTCTGTTACTTGTTACATGTCCATGGGACTGACTGACTGGCATTCATTCACTCACCCATTCACACTGTCCGTCACAAACTCCCTATTTCACTGTCACCAAGGGCGTCAAGAGTACTGAAATAAACTACTCAAGTAAAAGTACTGTTACTTTAATGAAATTGTACTCAAGTAGAAGTAAAATGTTCTAATAAAAAAGTGCAAGTGCTCAGARAACCTACTCAAWTACAGTAACAATAGTACACCTTTGCTTAGGACAATGAAGTCAGTATGCCTGTCTGTCTACACAAAGCTACCAATGTGGGGTTAAGGGCAGTTTAAAAAAATAAAGCCAATGGATGAGGAAGTGGTGCATGGGGTGTGTGTGTGTGTGTGTGTGTGTGTGTGTGTGTGTGTACTGGTATGACTGGAAAAACAACTTCTGATTGGGCAGTCCATCCAGGAAAAGGTTCTCTGTCAGTGGTCCTTTACTGAACTCTTTCATATCTTTAAGTGCAGGACCAAAAAAAAAAGCCACCTTGTGGCAGACAAACAACAACTGTATACAATAAAAGACAAAACAACACTAACAATTGACAATAGCACAAATAACAGAAATAGTGCAATAGTTAGTTTGGGTCCTTTACAACACTGCCCATATACACTGAGTGTACAAAACATTAGGAAAACTTGCTCTTTCCATGACAGACTGAACAGCTGAACACTATGATCCCTTATTGATGTCACTTGTTGAATCCACTTTAGCCAGTGTAGGGGAGGAGTCAGGGATACATTTTTAWRCCYTGA
Source organism: Salvelinus sp. IW2-2015 (assembly GCF_002910315.2). Taxonomy (NCBI): domain Eukaryota; kingdom Metazoa; phylum Chordata; class Actinopteri; order Salmoniformes; family Salmonidae; genus Salvelinus; species Salvelinus sp. IW2-2015. The sequence continues at coordinate 649,862 of NW_019942588.1, read as the reverse complement.
RACAATTGAGACACGGATTGTGTATGTGAGCCATTCAGAGGTTGAATGGACAAGACAACATATTTAAGTGCTTTGAATGGGTATGGTAGTAGCTGCCAGGCGCACCGGTTTCAGTGTGTCAAGAACTACAACGCTTCTGGATTTTTCACACTCAACAGTTTCCTGTGTGTATCAAGAATGGTCCACCACCAGAAGAACATCCAGCCAACTTGACATAACTGTGGAAAGCATTGGAGTCAACATGGGCCAGCATCTCTGTGGAWTACTTTTGATACCWTGTAGAGTCCATGCCCCAACAAATTGAGGCTGTTCTGAGGTCAAAAGAGGGTGCAGCGCAATATTAGGAAGGTGTTCCTAATGTTTGGTACATTCAGTGTAACTGGGCAGTAGTCCAGGTGTGATAAAACTAGGGGCTGTAGGACTTATTTGGTTGATTGTAATGTCAAGAAAGAAGAGCAGCGCTTTATCACAGACAGACCTCTCCCCATCTTAGTAACCATTGTATCAATATGTTTTGATCATGTCAGTTTACAATCTAGGGTTACAGTTTAGTCTCCTCAATTGTCACATTCAGTATACGATTTAGATGAGGTTTATTGTTTAGCAAATTATTTGTTCCAAATACAATGCCTTTAGTTTTTTAAATATATTTTTTAGCTTATTACTAGCCACCCATTCTAAAGCTGAATGATGCTCTGTTAAGGGTCGCAGTTACTTCATTTGCTGTGGTAGCTGATGTGTATAACATTGAGTCATCAGCATACATACAGTGCATTTGGAAAGTATTCAGAACCCTTGACTTTTCACACATTGTTACGTTATAGCCTTATTCTAAAAATGATCAAATAAAACAATTTACTCAGCAATCTTCACACAATACTCCATAATGACGAAGCAAMAACTGATTTTAGGACATTTTTGCAGATAAAAACAGAAATATCTTATTTACATAAGTATTCAGACCCTTTGCTATAAGACTCGAATTTGAGCTCAAGTGCATCCTGATTCCATTGATCATCCTTGAGATGTTTCTACAACGGGATTGGAGTCCACCTGTGGTACATTCAATTGATTGGACATGATTTGGACCCAAAAACATTTATGCAAGCATTGATGGTTCCCAAGAACACAGTGGCCTCTATCATTCTTAAAAGGAAGAAGTTTGGAAACACCAAGACCATTCCTAGAGCTGGCCGCTCAGCCGAACTGGGCAATCGGGGGAGAAGGTCCTTGGTCTGATTGGTGACCAAGAACCCGCTGGTCACTGACAGAGCTCTAGAGTTCCTCTGTGGAGATGAGAGAACCTTTCAGAAAGACAACCATCTCTGCAGCACTACACCAATCAGGCCTTTATGGTAGAGTGGCCAGACGGAAGCCACTCTTCAGTAAAAGGCAAATGACAGACTGCTTGGAGTTTGCCAAAAGGCACCTAATGGACTCTCAAACCACGAGAAACAACATTCTCTGGTCTGATAAAACCAAGATTGAACTCTTTGGCCTGAATGCAAAGCGTCACATCTAGAGGAAACATGGCACCATTCCTACGGTGAAGCATGGTGGTGGCAGCATCATGCTATGGGGATGTTATTCAGTGGCAGGGACTAGGAGACTAGTCAGGATTGAGGAAAAGATGAATTCAAAGTACAGAGAGCTCCTTGATGAAGACCTGCTCTAGAGCACTCCGGACATCAGACTGGGGCAAAGGTTCAACTTCCAACAGACAACGAACCTAAGCACACAGCCAAGACAACGCAGGAGTGGCTTCGGGATAAGTCTCTGAATGTCCTTGAGTGGCCCAGCCAGAGCCGGACTTGAATCCAATCTAACATCTCTGGAGAAACCTGAAAATAGCTATGCAGCAACGCTCCCCATCCAACCTGACAGAGCTTGAGAGGATCTGCAGAGAAGAATGGGAGAAACTCCCCAAATACAGGTGTGTCAAGCTTGTAGCATCATACCCAAGAAGACTCTAGGATGTAATCACTGCCAAACGTTCTTCAACAAAGTACTGGTAAAGGGTCTGAATACTTATGTAAATGTGATATCAGTAGTTTAAAAAAAAAACT
>NW_019942588.1:626365-647771 GCF_002910315.2 Salvelinus sp. IW2-2015 | reverse complement strand
CGAAAGGCACATGTCTATATAAGGTTTACAGTTGACAGCCATGTCAGAGCAAAAACCAAGCCATGAGGACGAAGGAATTGTCCATAGAGCTCTGAGACAGGACTGTGTCAAGGCACAGATCTGGGGAAGGGTACCAAACATTTATGCAGCATTGATGGTTCCCAAGAACACAGTGGCCTCTATCATTCTTAAAGGAAGAAGTTTGGAAACACCAAGACCATTCCTAGAGCTGGCCGTTCAGCCGAACTGGGCAATCGGGGGAGAAGGTCCTTGGTCTGATTGGTGACCAAGAACCGCTGGTCCAGACAGAGCTCTAGAGTTCCTCTGTGGAGATGAGAGAACCTTTCAGAAAGACAACCATCTCTGCAGCACTACACCAATCAGGCCTTTATTGGTAGAGTGGCCAGACGGAAGCCACTCTTCAGTAAAAGGCAAATGACAGATGCTTGGAGTTTGCCAAAAGGCACCTAATGGACTCTCAAACCACGAGAAACAACATTCTCTGGTCTGATAAAACCAAGATTGAACTCTTTGGCCTGAATGCAAAGCGTCACATCTAGAGGAACATGGCACCATTCCTACGGTGAAGCATGGTGGTGGCAGCACATGCTATGGGGATGTTATTCAGTGGCAGGGACTAGGAGACTAGTCAGGATTGAGGAAAAGATGAATTCAAAGTACAAGAGGCTCCTTATGAAGACCTGCTCTAGAGCACTCGGACATCAGACTGGGGCAAAGGTTCAACTTCCAACAGAACAACGAACCTAAGCACACAGCCAAGACAACGCAGGAGTGGCTTCGGGATAAGTCTCTGAATGTCCTTGAGGGCCCAGCCAGAGCCCGGACTTGAATCCAATCTAACATCTCTGGAGAAACCTGAAAATAGCTATGCAGCAACGCTCCCCATCCAACCTGACAGAGCTTGAGAGGATCTGCAGAGAAGAATGGGAGAAACTCCCCAAATACAGGTGTGTCAAGCTTGTAGCATCATACCCAAGAAGACTCTAGGATGTAATCACTGCCAAACGTTCTTCAACAAAGTACTGAGTAAAGGGTCTGAATACTTATGTAAATGTGATATCAGTAGTTTAAAAAAAACAGTTTGTCCTTCGTCATTATGGGGTATTGTGTATGGATTGATGAGGAAATTTTTTTAAATATTTTTAGAATATGGCTGTTACTTAACAAATGTGGAAAAGGTCAGTGCTGTAGACACACAGGCTTTACTCAAGGCTAGTAGTAGGTCATTAGCAAAATGTTAAACAGTAAAGGACCAAGACAGCTGCCTTGAGGTATACCACACTCTACAGGTTTACTGAAGAGAGGATTCTATTAAAGAAACCCTCTGTGTTCTGTTAGATAGGTAGCTTTCAATCCACTGTAATTAAATATCTTCTCAAGCAGAATGAATTAATGAAATTGTACTTAAGTAGAAGTAAATTTATTGGTGTAAAAAAAAAAACTCAAATAAAATGTAAAAGTAGCTAATTTGAAAACAAATCAAACTTTATTGGTACACAGTACCAATAAGGTTAGCAGATGTTACAGCGAATCTCCAAACAGTGCAGTTAAAATGTCAACAGTACACAAATAATAATACAAACAAATCAAATACACAACTAATAGTCAGGGTAAAAGGAATTGAGTGAAATGAAATACAATTTGCTCATTCGCTAAGGTTACCTGAATGTTGCTACACATGATCTTTTCCCTGCATTAAATTGAAAAAGGAAGAGAGGAATAATGTACAGTAGGAACTAAGTTAATTTGTTTTATGAGTTGCAAAGGGCACATCTGTATGTAAAAAATGTTTAAGGACTTGCGAAAAATATATTAACATAAATAAAATGTACGAAGCAAATGTCTTTATTAATACAAAAGCAGTACTAAAAGGTGCAAAAACACAAAAAAAATGACAGACTTCAATATACTCTAGACTCCAGAACTCCTCTTTCACTCAGTCACCAGGGGTGGAAAGAGTAGAAATATCCTACTCAAGTAGAAGTACTATTAGTTTAATAACATTTGACTCAAGTAGAAATAAAATATAATGCAAGTCATTTCTACTGCTAAACGTTACCTTTATGCATTGTTTGATGTACTTAGGAAATGCAAATTGTTTTGTCCCAGTAGTGATGAGTAGAGTTGTAGTGACATTGGAGTTTAAAAATATCCATCTATTATTTTGAATTGCTAGAAAGTAAACAAAACTATGTATTACATTGTATAGATAATAAAAAAAAGTTTACAAAATAATATGTCCCTAGGTTAATGTCATTGTTGTATCGCTCATGTAGAAAAATATTCAAGACTTAACATTTCTTCATTGGCAAACTGTTATCGGGGAGGGGTCTATATTATTAAAGAAAAGTATTAGCTATTCACACCTTTTAGAATGTCATAATTTGCGGATTGCATTAATAATGTTGCGTGACTAAATAAATAGCGTCATTGTTTCTCAGTTAAATTGAAGGGAAATTACATTTTTGAGAAAAACTAATAATCATATCACTTTAGTCAATAATATGTAAATGGTTAATGACCTTAGAATTGAGCATATGTGGCCTCACTTAAGAAAATCCTCAATTACCAAACAAATGTGTCATTGTGTTTACCATCATTGATGTTAGTACTCCTACTGGTGGCACAATGTTATCATAGTGGTAAAAAATGATTTAAAGTGATTAAGCGGCCATATTAGTTGATTCAGAATGGAAAGATGTACCCAAATCTGTACTAGCTCATCTGTACCTAAACATTGCATCGCAGTGCTAGCTGCGCCACCAGAGTCTCTGGGTTCACGCCCAGGCTCTGTCGCAGCCGGCCGCAACCGGGAGGTCCGTGGGGCGCACAATTGGCATAGCGTGCCGGGTTAGGGAGGGTTTGGCCGGTAGGGATATCCTTGTCAGTATGTAAAATGTAATAAAATGTATGCACTCTACTGTAAGTCGCTCTGGATAAGAGCGTCTGCTAAATGACTAAAATGTAAATGTAAATAGCCATCCAATCTACCTCATCCCATACTGTATTTATTTATTTATCTTGCTCCTTTGCAGTATCTCAACTTGCACATTCATCTTCTGCACATATAACCATTGCAGTGTTAATTGCTATATTGTAATTACTTTGCCACATGGCCTATGTATTGCCTTACCTCTCTTATTCTACCTCATTTGCACATGCTGTATATAGATTTTCTACTGTATTATTGATTGTATGTTTGTTTATTCCATGTGTATCTCTGTGTTGTTGTATGTGTCAAACGCTTTGCTTTATCTTGGCCAGGTTGCAGTTGCAAATGAGAACTTGTTCTCAACTAGCCTACCTGGTTAAATAAAGGTGAATATATATATTTTTAATTCATTTAAAAAAAGAAACATTTTTGAAAAATGTACTTCATTTTCTTCAAACGCCACCGCAATTCAGGAACAACTCATCACTGTGTGATACATGTGACCCAGGAGTACAGAAAAGCTCCTTCTAATTAAACACTCTCTGCTCTCTGACAACACAACCTCAAACTTGCAACTTTTAGACATCAAAACTCACTTTACTGTCTGCAATATTAGAAGAAAATCTAACTTGCGATTGTGCTTGACGCCACGGTACTCTCCATGCGCTGTGACGCAGGCAAAACATTTGACCAGCGTTTTCTGTAATTATATTAATCCATTCTACTGCTGAAATCATGTGTTAGCAAACAGTTCACCAAAACAGACCAGAAACAACACAGCCAGACTATTCATAATATTTATGGTGGTATTGTAAAAGTAAATGCATTTGCTGATTAAGTAAAATACATTTTCAGGTGATAAATGTGAATTTAATATGCTCAACAAAGTACCACTTGTAAGGGTAGTGGGGAACATTACACGGGACAACATCCCTTGTCTCTTTTTGCTATGTGTTAAAAGAGTGAATAATATAAAACGTTTCCAAGTGCTGGATCCAGACATAGATTTACATTACATTTTAGTCATTAGCAGACGCTCTTATCCAGAGCGACTTACGTAGAGTGCATACATTTTATTACATTACATACTGACAAGATATCCCTACGGCCAAACCCTCCTAACCCGGACGACGCTATGCCAATTGTGCGTGCCCCACGGACCTCCCGTTTCGCGGCTGCGACAGAGCCTGGCGTGAACCCAGAGACTCTGGTGGCGCAGCTAGCACTGCGATGCAGTGCCCTAGACCACTGCGCACCGGAGATAGATTAAATGAAATGTATTTATAAAGCCTTTTTTAAATGAGTAGATGTTACGAAGTGCTGTACAGAAACCCTGCCTAAAACCCCAAACAGCCTAATACGCCAAACAGCAAGCAGTGCAGATGTAGAGCAGATTCAGTGCTTTACTTGGGCAGGAGCTCCCCGGAGCGGAGTACCAGCACATCAAATGTTCTGCTGCTAGAGCTCCTGTTCCTCTTATAAAATATTAGCTCCAAAGTATTCTGGAGCTCCTGCACAGGGGAAAATCTGATATCAACCTTGGAGGGGAAATTACATTACATTTTTCAAGAGAAATTCCTGAGGGGGACACCAAAAGTAGTGCTGTAACACATAATATACATTTAACATATTACAACGTAGGCTGAGGAACCATAATTCTACAACTGAATAATTGATAGGTACAGTAGTTAACTGAAGGGTTAACCAACTTGTTTCAAATGTTTAATCATTATAATACTACTACTATATAGTTTTAGCAGTGCTCCTTACCAGTCCAGTATGTATGCAGGTTATTCGTACTTACAACTAGCAATATCAAGAAAGGCCAGTAGGTAGCAATGGTACTGTACACTGTAGGGTGTAGTTTTCATAAATACAATGAACATGGTGTGTTCTCATCTAAAATAATCTCCATTGAGAACCATCAAGTTTGTCCTTCGTCATTATGGGGTATTGTGTATAGATTGATGAGGAAWWAWWYWWTTWAATAYATTTTAGAATATGGCTGTTACTTAACAAAATGTGGAAAAGGTCAGTGCTGTAGACACACAGGCTTTACTCAAGGCTAGTAGTAGGTCATTAGCAAAATGTTAAACAGTAAAGGACCAAGACAGCTGCCTTGAGGTATACCACACTCTACCAGGTTTACTGAAGAGAGGATTCTATTAAAGAAAMCCCTCTGTGTTCTGTTAGATAGGTMGCTTTCAATCCACTGTAATTAAATATCTTCCTCAAGCAGAAGTACTGTACTTTAATGAAATTGTACTTAAGTAGAAGTAAAATTATTGGTGTAAAAAAAAAACTCAAATAAAATGTAAAAGTAGCTAATTTGAAAACAAATCAAACTTTATTGGTACACAGTACCAATAAGGTTAGCAGATGTTACAGCGAATCTCCCAACAGTGCAGTTAAAATGTCAAACAGTACACAAATAATAATACAAACAAATCAAATACACAACTAATAGTCAGGGTAAAAGGAATTGAGTGAAAATGAAATACAATTTGCTCATTCCGCTAAGGTTACCTGAATGTTGCTACACATGATCTTTTCCCTGCATTAAATTGAAAAAGGAAGAGAGGAAATAATGTACAGTAGGAACTAAGTTAATTTGTTTTATGAGTTGCAAAARGGCACATCTGTATGTAAAAAATGTTTAAGGACTTGCGAAAAATATATTAACATAAATAAATGTACGAAGCAAATGTCTTTATTAATACAAAAGCAGTACTAAAAGGTGCAAAAACACAAAAAAAATGACAGACTTCAATATACTTCAGACTCCAGAACTCCCTCTTTCACTCAGTCACCAGGGGTGGAAAGAGTACCGAAATATCCTACTCAAGTAGAAGTACTATTAATTTAATAACATTTGACTCAAGTAGAAATAAAATATAATGCAAGTCATTTCTACTGCTAAACGTTACCTTTATGCATTGTTTGATGTACTTAGGAAATGCAAATTGTTTTGTCCCAGTAGTGATGAGTAGAGTTGTAGTGACATTGGAGTTTTAAAAATATCCATCTATTATTTTGAATTGCTAGAAAGTAAACAAAACTATGTATTACATTGTATAGATAAATAAAAAAAAGTTTACAAATAATATGTCCCTAAGGTTAATGTCATTGTTGTATCGCTCATTAGAAAAATATTCAATATTCATTTCTTTCATTGGCAAACTGTTATCGGGGAGGGGTCTATATTATTAAAGAAAAGTATTAGCTATTCACACCTTTTAGAATGTCATAAATTTGCGGATTGCATTAATAATGTTGCGTGACTAAATAAATAGYGTCATTGTTTCTCAGTTTAATTGAAGGGAAATTACATTTTTGAGAAAAACTAATAATCATATCACTTTAGTCAATAATATGTAAATGGTTAATGACCTTAGAATTGAGCATATGTGGCCTACACTTAAGAAAATCCTCAATTACCAACAAATGTGTCATTGGTGTTACCATCATTGATGTTAGTACTCCTACTGGTGSCACAATGTTATCATAGTGGTAAAAAATGATTTAAAGTGATTAAGCGGCCATATTAGTTGATTCAGAATGGAAAGATGTACCCAAATCTGTACCTAGCTCATCTGTACCTAAACACTGCATCGCAGTGCTAGCTGCGCCACCAGAGTCTCTGGGTTCACGCCCAGGCTCTGTCGCAGCCGGCCGCACGCCCACCGGACCGGGAGGTCCGTGGGGCGGTCGTCCGGGTTAGGGAGGGTTTGGCCGGTAGGGATATCTTGTCTCAGTATGTAAAATGTAATAAAATGTAGCACTCTACCTGTAAGTCGCTCTGGATAAGAGCGTCTGCTAAATGACTAAATGTCAAATGTAAAATAGCCCATCCAATCTACCTCATCCCCATACTGTATTTATTTATTTATCTTGCTCCTTTGCAGTATCTCAACTTGCACATTCATCTTCTGCCACATATACCATTGCAGTGTTTAATTGCTATATTGTAATTACTTTGCACCATGGCCTATGTATTGCTTACCTCTCTTATTCTACCTCATTTGCACATGCTGTATATAGATTTTCTACTGTATTATTGATTGTATGTTTGTTTATTCCATGTGTATCTCTGTGTTGTTGTATGTGTCAAATGCTTTGCTTTATCTTGGCCAGGTTGCAGTTGCAAATGAGAACTTGTTTCTCACTAGCCTACCTGGTTAAATAAAGGTGAAATATATATATTTTTAATTCATTTAAAAAAAGAAACATTTTTGAAAAATGTACTTCATTTTCTTCCAAACGCACCGCAATTCAGGAACAACTCATCACTGTGTGATACCATGTGACCCAGGAGTACAGAAAAGCTCCTTTAATTAAACACTCTCTGCTCTCTGACAACACAACCTCAAACTTGCAACTTTTAGACATCAAAACTCACTTTACTGTCTTGCAATATTAGAAGAAAATCTAACTTGCGATTGTGCTTGACGCCACGGTACTCTCCATGCGCTGTGACGCAGGCAAAACATTTGACCAGCGTTTTCTGTAATTATATTAATCCATTCTACTGCTGAAATCATGGTTAGCAAACAGTTCACCAAAACAGACAGAAACAACCAGCCAGACTATTCATAATATTTATGTGGTATATGTAAAAGTAAATGCATTTGCTGATTAAGTAAAATACATTTTCAGGTGATAAATGTGAATTTTAATATGCTCACTAAAGTACACACTTGTAAGGGTAGTGGGGAACATTACAAGGGACACATCCCTTGTCTCTTTTTGCTGTGGTGTTAAAAGAGTGAAATGCGGACATCCATAATATAAAACGTTTCCAAAATGCTGGATCCGGAGGGGACAGAATCGATTAAATAATGTATTTATAAGCCCTTTTTAAATGAGTGAGTGTTACGAAGTGCTGTACAGAAACCCTGCCTAAAACCCCAAACAGCTAATACGCCCAGCAGCAAGCATGCAGATGTAGAAGCAGATTCAGTGCTTTACTTGGGCAGGAGCTCCCCGGAGCGGAGTACCAGCACCTCAAATGTTCTGCTGCTAGAGCTCCTGTTCCTCTTATAGAATATTAGCTCCAAAGTATTCTGGGCTCCTGCAACTAAATATAAACAGTACCGACACCCAAAATGAGTACCACGGACACCTATTTCAGTCCAAGTCAAGCACTGTTCTATTAGAAAAATATAAATCCACACACCGGTACAGTATACTGTAAACACCCAAGGCATTTTGAACTCAAATACTCAAAGTCAATGAAAGTAATTTATTTCTTAAATGTTTATGTAGCACACTCAAAACAAGTGTTTTTGCTGTACATTGAGTGATTGATGGATTAATGCTATTGCTACACACACAAGATAAATAACATACATTTTTTCTAAATTAATCCAATCATTTAAGTTAGATTTTTTGCACTCATTACTGAAATGGTTGTTCCAATTTAAATGGCTTTCTAGGCATCCTAAACTTGTCTGGATTCCAATAGGAGTTATACGTCACTTTGCCAAGCCAGCAATAATGTGACTTGCAGGTGGGGTTGCAAAATTGGTACATTTCCCAGGTTTTTCAGGAATCCCAGTTGGAAGATTCCCTGGAATCCTTCAACTAGGATTTTTTGAAAATATGGTAAAGTTACTGAAATTTCAACTTAGCCTCAAAATAAGGCCTTACAGGATATGTTATCTATTGTCATTAAGAGTTGAACTATAACGACAACATTTGCCTGGGAACTCACTTGGTGAAGGCACTCGCCAAACTAAAAATTAGTTAATTCTAACAACCATGTCTCTGTCACTAACAAATTACTGTCACAACCCATGACTGTAACTCTGCAATTCACTCAAAAAGACTAGGCACACTGGGAAAATTATATTGGAGGCGTTACTCAAATGTCATACAAACGGCAAAAAAATTATACAACTCAAATCTGGACCCCCTACAACACGTGTCAAACAAATTCCATGGAGGGCAGAGTGTCTGTGGGTTTCCACTCCACCCTTGCACTTGATTGTGAATTAAGGTCACTAATTAGTAAGGAACTGCCCTCACCTGGGTGTCTAGGTCGTCATCGAAAGGAAAACCAAAACCTGGCCCTCCTGGAATGAGTTTGACACCTCTGCCCTACAGGGTCACAGTGACTCTATCGGTGTGAGTAATGACTAACAAATCACTTTAAAGTAACTGTATTCAGATATATTAGCCCTTTCCTGCAATCAATTACCAAAAGCACTGTCTTGACCTCATGGGTGGAATGTTATTATAATATTTCAAAATTAATAAAGGATTTTTTTTCCCAACAGACTAAAATCTGGTGTTTCTTAGTAAACCATTTCGTTATAGTTCAGTCTACTGTGATCTATATAAAATGTAATACATTTCAACTCTATATCTGACATGTACAGGTGTATTTTTTTAAAGCCCATTTTTTTTATTTTTTTTTATTTACCAGGTAAGGTTGACTGAGAACATGTTCTCATTTATAGCAACGACCTGGGGAATAGTTTACAGGGGAGAGAGGGAGATGAATGAGCCAATTGTAAACTGGGGATTATTAGGTGACCGTGATGGTTGAGGGCCAGATTGGGAATTTAGCCAGGACACTGGGGTTAACACCCCTACTCTTACATAAGTGCCATGGGATCTTTAATGACCTCAGAGAGTCAGGACACCCGTTTAAACGTCCCTCGAAAGACTGCACCTACACAGAGCAGTGTCCCCAATCACTGCCCTGGGGCATTGGGATTTTGTTTAGACCAGAGGAAAAGAGTCCCTCCTACTGGCCCTCACACCACCATTCCAGCAGCACCTGGTCTCCCATCCAGGGACTGACCAGGACCAACCCTGCTTAGCTTCAGAAGCAAGCAGCAGTGTGTGTGAGGTGTATACTTTGATTTCAAGAAGATTTGTTTAAAACTACCAAGAATAATTCTGATCAGCTGATTTAACCCACTGCAGTAAAAGGTTTTATTTAAATGCAATGGGTTCCTTAAAAGTTGAGTAATGACAGCACTTTTGAAGCAGCATACACTGTAAATCCCAAAGTGTTTAATAAAAATGTAAATAAAAATTGACCCTAAAACCTTGAATACCAATCCTTTAAATTGATACACAAATATTTTGAAACAAAATATCCCCAAATCCGAAGCACCTTTTAAAATGGTATTCTGTTTACGTAGCTAAGCTAAAATAATATTTTCTGTGCTTACAATATTTTGGCTAAACCTCATCCAAAGTACCATTCATAAAGGTTGTGGACAACATTATAATATCCTTTGTCTCTGGCCATGTGTTCACAGGTAAACAAACAGGTTGAATAAACTCTTCCTGCATTGTCAGGAGGTGGGGCTTGCATTAAGGTACCTCCTCCAGGTGAAGTAACTTACATACATCTCATCATTCTTGGCCAATTGGAGGAGGAAGTCAGCCAGTGCCTTTGCATTAGTAAAGTCATTTACATGAATGAAAGAATCAGCTGGGATAAAACTGTTCATAGTTCTCTCTGGGTGGGCCATGACTACCGGTATGGTTCCTGCTACAAGTGGTCCTCGTTCACCTTTTCTGTGATGTAGTCTCTGTGGATTGAATTCTCAAATGCAAGTAGAACTTACAGCTAGCAAGGGTTGAGTAATACTCCTCATCCTTCAAACGACTCCCTGTAAAAGCAGAACCAAAAACATGTATCTTGATGTGTTTGACCAGCTCTTGATAGTACTTTGCTCTGGTTCCTGTCCCAGTTGAAGGATTGTTGTTGCTCACAATCCAACAAACCAATTTATCTTTCTTCGGCAGCACAAACTCACTGTCCTTTTCAGTCTTCACGGTTGTCAATTCATTTCGCACTGTGATGTCAGCATCTCGTCTATAGCTAAAGTGAGGTTAAATAGGTTTTCCAGACCTGGTATTCTGGCAGTATTTGTTGGTGATTCCACATTAAACCAGATCCATTTCTGAAAATGTGGACGTGGAGACTGAGGCAGGTTCTTCAGGTCCCAGCTGATGCCTTTTTGAAAAACAACCACTCCGTCTGCTTTGTCATAAAGGGATCTGTCATCTGTCAGAACACAGCTATCGATGTTGAAATGGGTTTTGCAGATTTCAAAATTCCATTTCAAACCAGTGGCCAGAACCAGGCAACACAAGCGGCTTTTCCACAGGCTTTTTGGTAGATGAGGAAACATCTCCCTTTGCCAAAAATTGCAAATCATCCAACCGAGATGAACATGCAGTAGATGAGGGTTTAAAGTAAACAAAAAATAGTAGCACTGAACACAAACCCCAAGAGCAGCTATCAGAGTTAGATGATGTGTTCGGTTGGAAGTTATTGATGACATGTTTGTCCTGTAAGAAAGAAACACACCTACATTTTAGATGTTATAAGTATATAAAAAGGAACAATGTGAAAATTGACTATGACATCAGAATGAGTTTCTATATTATACAACAGGTGTTCTAATCCTTAATGCTGATTGGTTCAAGCCGCATTTCAGCCGGTGTTTATTCCACAAGTTACCACCGGCTAAATCTATGAAGTTTAAAATGCTATTTTCTCTCTTTCCATCTGACTCAAATTAACTCATAATCAGTGTATGGTGAGTCATGCAGTTTTTCTGAAGTTTTCTATCAGTTTTTACTGCACAACACAGAATAATGACAGTCATTAAGAAGTAGGAAATCGTAAAAGGCATTATTAGCAGTGCTAGCATGTTAAGTGTACTCAAGTTAGTTAACATTATCCTGAGGACAGGTTAGACTGCATAAAGGTGTATGGCTTCATTCTCCTAAACAATACTAAACTTTGAAACAGAGCATGTTAATTTATAGAACATCTTTAAATCAAGATGTTTTAAACTCTTAACAGTGAAATCAGGATTGAGAAAAGAAAATAAACCAATTCTCACACATTAAGAGGCCTCTTGTTAGTGTTAGGGTTGGCGATCCATGTAAATCCATGCACTAGATTTCAACCAGACTAGTGACGAGGTGTGGCACAACTGTTCGTCATGCTTTTCATGGGAAATGCAAAGAACCTGCCTGACAACTGTCACGTCCTGATCTTAGATGGCTTTGTATGTTTCCATTTTTAGTTGCTCAGGGTGTGATGTGGGTGGGTATTCTATGTTGTATGTCTAGGATGTCTATTCTATGTGTTTGGCCTGGTGTGGTTCCCAATCAAAGGCAGCTGTCTATCGTTGTCTCTGATTGGGAGCATACTTAGGTAGCCTGTTTTCCACTGTTGTTTGTGGTGGTTGTTTTCTGTTTTTGTATGTCACCTTGTAGAAACTGTTCGTTTAATCTTTTTTTTTTTTTTGTTATAGTAGTCGTATTCATTAAAAGTAATTCTGAGTACTTACCACGCTGCACCTTGGTCTTCTCCTTCTCCTCTATATGACGATCGTTACAACAACTAGAGGATGACCCTTTCAGAGCATTTAAAAAAAAAAAAAATCTTCACACAACCAGGAAAATACCTTGAGGTTTAAAACCTGTTTTGCAAGGGGGATCTGGGTAACAGCAATTAGGTGTTACCATGTAGCTTGCCAACTCGAAGCTGGGGAACAATAGTATGTTGAGGGAGAAGAAGGGAGGAAGAAGAAGGGGAAAGTAACGTTGAAAGAAAGGAGGAAAAAATTGAGGAGAAAATAACAAAAAGGGAAAGGTTGAGGTTCTTCTTCATAATGTGTTTATTATTCATTATTTATTACGATAAGCTGAAAAACAATGAAAACGTTGTTTTTTTCCTGTATTTGAAACGGAAGATTGAACCCGAAGGTACCGTGTTCAAATCCTGCCTCTGCCAGAAATAACAATATGTTAACAACTATAGTTTCCAAAAATGTTATTATTTTCACATAGGTTATCTTAAATTCACCTAAGTTAATAGAATGATTATGGTGGCTTAATCATAAAATATATAAGTGTTGTTCTAATGTGGTTGGTTTCTTATTCTACTATGTTCTCAGTACTATACTCTGTGCTTCTACATCTGCATTTCTTGCTGTTTGGGGTTTAAGGCTGGGTTTCTGTATAGCACTTTGACATCTGCTGATGTAAAAAGGGCTTTATAAATACACTTGAGTAAATTGGATGAATTTGTTTATGCAATTAATATCTTAAATGATCAGTTATCTGTTGCGTTTTCTTTTGGACTACATGAACTGCAGCAAAAAAATAAACGTCCTCACTGTCAACTGTGTTTATTTTCAGCAAACTTAACATGTGTAAATATTTGTATGAACATAACAAGATTCAACAACTGAAACAAAAACTGAACAAGTTCCACAGACATATGACTAACAGAAATATAATAATGTGTCCCTGGACAAAGGGGGGGTCAAATCAAAGGTAACAGTCAGTTTCTTGAGTGTCCACCAGCTGCATTAAGCACTGCAGTGCATCTACTCTCATGGACTGCACCAGATTGGCCAGTTCTTGCTGTGAGATGTTACCCCTTCTTCCACCAAGGCACCTGCAAGTTCCTGGACAATGCTGGGGAGAATGGCCCTAGCCTCGAACTCCGATCCAACAGGTCCCAGACGTGCTCAATGGGATTGGAATCCGGGCTCTTTGCTGGTCATGGCTGAACACTGACATTCCTATCTTGCAGGAAATCATGCACAGAACGAGCAGTATGGCTGGTGGCATTGTCATGCTGGAGGGTCGGATGTCAGGATGCCTGCATGAAGGGTACACACGAGGAGATGTCTTCCCTGTAACGCACAGTGTTGAGATTGCCTGCAATGAACAACAAGCTCAATCCGATGATGATGCTGTGACAGCATATCGTCCGGCCAGAAACCACTTGGCAGTACGGACACTGTCACCCACCTCCGCAGTCCCCGTTCTCCAGAGTACAGGCCTTGGTCGTTACGCTTATTCCTTCGACGATAAACGCGAATCCGACCATCACCCCTGGTGAGACAAAACCACGACTCGTCAGTGAAGAGCACTTTTTGCCTGTCCTGTCTGGTCCAGCGACAGTGGGTTTGTGACCATAGGCGACGTTGTTGCCAGTGATGTCTGGTGAGGACCTGCCTTACAACAGGCCTACAAGCCCTCAGTCCAGCCTCTCTCAGCCTATTGCRGACAGTCTGAGCACTGATGGAGGGATTGTGCGTTCCTGGTGTAAAACGGACAGTTGTTGTTGCCATCCTGTACCTGTCCCGCAGGTGTGATGTTCAGATATACCGATCCTGTGCAGGTGTTGTTACACGTGGTCTACCACTGCGAGGACGATCAGCTGTCCGTCCTGTCTCCCTGTTGTGCTGTCTTATGCGTTTCATAATACAGACATTGCAATTTATTGCCCTGGCCACATTTGCAGTCCTCATGCCTCCTTGCAGCATGCCTAAGGCACATTCATGCAGATGAGCAGGGACCCTGTGCATCTTTCTTTTGGTGGTTTTCCACAGTCAGTAGAAAGGCCTCTTTAGTGTCCTAAGTTGTCATAATTGTGACCTTATTTGCCTACCGTCTGTGAGCTGTTAGTGTCTTAACGACCGTTCCACAGGTGCATGTTCATTAATTGTTTATGGTTCACTGAACAAGCATGGGAAACAGTGTTTTAAACCCTTTACAATGAAGATCTGTGAAGTTACTTAGATTTTTACGAATTACCTTTGAAAGACAGGGTCCTGAGAAAGGGACGTTTCTTTTTTTGCTGAGTTTAGTACCTGATTAGAATTAAATACATCACGTATTGCAATTTACTCAGAGCCATATATTTTAGTTAATGAATGTGAAGAATAATTGACCTACAATCAAAATTCAAATAATTGATTGAAATATATATTCTTTTTTATTAATGACAAATTTGAAACACACAGCCCCTAGTGGCCCAAGGTAATGAGTGATTATGGCAATTGACTGATTCTGAGTGAATGACAACAGAATCCAAGCATAGAACATCCATGCAAAGAAGAAAAAACACCATCTGATAAAGGGCTAGGGCTCGATTCTATTAGATGAACTATGGTCAACACCCACATACCGGTTGTTTTATCGGTGTCGGAGGTGGAACTGTGTTAGATCTGTCATGTGATGCTGTTGATCACACTGGCAGCTTGAAAATCCAGCTCCAACTACCGTTGCAGAAATATTGTTTGCTCAACAAGTTTAGAGCCTCATTTTATATTTTGAGAGTACCTACAACTCCAACTTTTGATATGAGTAAACTTAAGCAGCAGCATGTTGACAAGAGACAACTAAATACATGCTTCCTAGTTTCTCCTTCAAACTAGCCAATAAACAACAAGGCAGAGTCTGACACAACCACGAGCCTGACGGATAGGTAGCTGCATATACTGTATTTCCAAAATCTAGGATCTCCTGACAAAATGTCTGCTTATCAATAGAGTAAACTAGGAAATCCAGCGCTCTACAGTATCAATGGATGGGAAACTGACTGATCAGTGGCGTCATTAGGCCTGGGTTTCTGGGGCTTCAGCCCTGGGTGTTTTGGCGCCAGCCCCAAATCTTTTGATGGTAAAATAAATATATACACTGCTCAAAAAAATAAAGGGAACACTTAAACAACACAATGTAACTCCAAGTCAATCACACTTCTGTGAAATCAAACTGTCCAATTAGGAAGCAACACTGATTGACAATAAATTTCACATGCTGTTGTGCAAATGGAATAGACAAAAGGTGGAAATTATAGGCAATTAGCAAGACACCCCCAAAAAAGGAGTGATTCTGCAGGTGGTGACCACAGACAACTTCTCAGTTNCACCTATTTCAGTCCAAGTCAAGCACTGTATCTATTAGAAAAATATAAATCCACACACCGGTACAGTATACTGTAAACACCAAGGCATTTTGAACTCAAATACTCAAAGTCAATGAAAAGTAATTTATTTCTTAAAATGTTTATGTAGCACACTCAAAACAAGTGTTTTTGCATGTACATTGAGTGATTGATGGATTAATGCTATGCTACACAAAGATAAATAACATACATTTTTCTAAATTAATCCAATCATTTAGTTAGATTTTTTGCACTCATTACTKAAATGGTYGTTCCAATTTAAATGGCTTTCTAGGCATCCTAACTCTGTCTGGATTCCAATAGGAGTTAYACGTCACTTTGCAAGCCAGCATAATGWGACTTGCAGGTGGGGTTGCAAAATTATGGTACATTTCCCAGGTTTTTCAGGAATCCCAGTTGGAAGATTCCTGGAAATCCTTCAACTAGGATTTTTTGAAAATATGGTAAAGTTACTGGAATTTCACTAGGCCTSAAAATAAGGCCTTACAGGATATGTTATGTATTTTCATTAAGAGTTGAACTATAACGACAACATTTGCCTGGGAACTCACTTGGTGAAGGCCACTCGCACAACTAAAAATKAGTTAATTCAACAACCATGTCTCTGTCACTAACAAATACTGTACMACCCATGACTGTAACTCTGCAATTCACTCAAAAAGACTAGGCACACTGGGAAATTATATTGGAGGCGTTACTCAAATGTCATACAAACGGCAAAAAAATTATACAACTCAAATCTGGACCCCCTACAACACGTGTCAAACAAATTCCATGGAGGGCAGAGTGTCTGTGGGTTTCCRCTCCACCCTTGCACTTGATTGRTGAATTAAGGTCACTAATTAGTAAGGAACTGCCCTCACCTGGGTGTCTAGGTCGTCATCGAAAGGAAAACCCCAAAACCTGGCCCTCCCTGGAATGAGTTTGACACCTCTGCCCTACAGGGTCACAGTGACTCTATCGGTGTGAGTAATGACTACAAAATCACTTTAAGTAACTGTATTCAGATATATTAGCCCTTTCCTGCAATCAATTACCAAAAGCACTGTCTTTGACCTCATGGGTGGAATGTTATTATAATATTTCAAAATTAATAAAGGATTTTTTTTCCCAACAGACTAAAATCTGGTGTTTCTATGTTAAACCATTTCGTTATAGTTCAGTCTACTGTGATCTATATAAAATGTAATACATTTCAACTCTATATCTGACATGGTACAGGTGTATTTTTTTAAAGCCCATTTTTTATTTTATTTTTATTTTACCGTTATTTTACCAGGTAAGTTGACTGAGAACACGTTCTCATTTGCAGCAACGACCTGGGGAATAGTTACAGGGGAGAGGAGGGGGATGAATGAGCCAATTGTAAACTGGGGATTATTAGGTGACCGTGATGGTTGAGGGCCAGATTGGGAATTTAGCCAGGACACCGGGGTTAACACCCCTACTCTTACAATAAGTGCCATGGGATCTTTAATGACCTCAGAGAGTCAGGACACCCGTTTAACGTCCCATCCGAAAGACTGCACCCTACACAGAGCAGTGTCCCCAATCACTGCCCTGGGGCATTGGGATCTTTGTTTAGACCAGAGGAAAGAGTGCCTCCTACTGGCCCTCCAACACCACTTCCAGCAGCACCTGGTCTCCCATCCAGGGACTGACCAGGACCAACCCTGCTTAGCTTCAGAAGCAAGCCAGCAGTGTGTGTGAGGTGTATACTTTGATTTCAAAGAAGATTTGTTTAAAACTACCAAGAATAATTCTGATCAGCTGATTTAACCCACTGCAGTAAAAGGTTTTATTTAAATGCAATGGGTTCCTTAAAAGTTGAGTAATGACAGCACTTTTGAAGCAGCATACACTGTAAATCCAAAAGTGTTTAATAAAAAATGTAAATAAAAATTGACCCTAAAACCTTGAATACCAATCCTTTAAATTGATACACAAATATTTTGAAACAAAATATCCCCAAATCCGAAGACACTTTTAAAATGGTATTCTGTTTACGTAGCTAAGCTAAAATAATATTTTCTGTGCTTACAATATTTTGGCTAAACCCTCATCCAAAGTACCATTCATAAAGGTTGTGGACAACATTATAATATCCTTTGTCTCTGGCCATGTGTTCACAGGCTAAACAAACAGGTTGAATAAACTCTTCCTGCATTGTCAGGAGGTGGGGCTTGGCATTAAGGTACCTCCTCCAGGTGAAGTAACTTACATACATCTCATCATTCTTGKCCAATTGGAGGAGGAAGTCAGCCAGTGCCTTTKCATTAGTAAAGTCATTTACATGAATGAAAGAAYCAGCTGGGATAAACTGTTCATAGTTCTCTCTGGGTGGGCCCATGACTACCGGTATGGTTCCTGCTACAAGTGGTCCGTTCACCTTTTCTGTGATGTAGTCTCTGTGGATTGAATTCTCAAATGCAAGGTAGAACTTACAGCTAGCAAGGGTTGAGTAATACTCCTCATACTTCAAACGACTCCCTGTAAAAGCAGAACCAAAAACATGTATCTTGATGTGTTTGACCAGCTCTTGATAGTACTTTGCTCTGGTTCCTGTCCCAGTTGAAGGATTGTTGTTGCTCACAATCCAACAAACCAATTTATCTTTCTTCGGCAGCACAAACTCACTGTCCTTTTCAGTCTTCACGGTTGTCAATTCATTTCGCACTGTGATGTCAGCATCTCGTCTATAGCTCAAAGTGAGGTTAAATAGGTTTTCCAGACCTGGTATTCTGGCAGTATTTGTTGGTGATTCCACATKAAACCAGATCCATTTCTGAAAATGTGGACGWGGAGACTGAGGCAGGTTCTTCAGGTCCCAGCTGATGCCTYTKTGAAAAACAACCACTCCGTCTGCTTTGTCATAAAGGGATCTGTCATCTGTCAGAACACAGCTATCGATGTTGAAATGGGTTTTGCAGATTTCAAAATTCCATTTCMAACCCAGTGGCCAGAACCAGAGCAACACAAGCGGCTTTTCCACAGGCTTTTTGGTAGATGAGGAAACATCTCCCTTTGCCAAAAATTGCAAATCATCCAACCGAGATGAACATGCAGTAGATGAGGGTTTAAAGTAAACAAAAAATAGTAGCACTGAACACAAAACCCCAAGAGCAGCTATCAGAGTTAGATGATGTGTTCGGTTGGAAGTTWTTGATGACATGTTTGTCCTGTAAGAARGAAACACACCTACATTTTAGAYRTTATAAGTATATAAAAAAGGAACAATGTGAAAATTGACTATGACATCAGAATGAGTTTCTATATTATACAACAGGTGGTTCTAATCCTTAATGCTGATTGGTTCAARCCGCATTTCAGCCGGTGTWTATTCCACAAGTTACCACCGGCTAAATCTATGAAGTTAAAATGCCTATTTTCTCTCTTCCATCTGACTCAAATTCACTCATAATCAGTGTATGGTGAGTCATGCAGTTTTTCTGAAGTTTTCTATCAGTTTTTACTGCACAAACACAGAATAATGACAGTCATTAAGAATAGGAAATCGTAAAGGCTATTATTAGCAGTGCTAGCATGTWAAGTGTACTCAAGTTAGTTAACATTATCCTGAGGACAGGTTAGACTGCATAAAGGTGTATGGCTTCATTCTCCTAAACAATACTAAACTTTTGAACAGAGCATGTTAAATTTATAGAACATCTTTAAATCAAGATGTTTTAAACTCTTAACAKTGAAATCAGGATTGAGAAAGAAAATAAACCATTCCTCACCATTAAGAGGCCTCTTGTTAGTGTTAGGGTTTGCGATCCATGTAAATCCATGCACTAGATTTCAACCAGACTAGTGACGAGGTGTGGCACAACTGTCGTCATGCCTTTTCATGGGAAATGCAAAAGAACCTGCCTGACAACTGTCACGTCCTGATCTTAGATGGCTTTGTATGTTTCCATTTTTWGTTTGCTCAGGGTGTGATGTGGGTGGGTATTCTATGTTGTATGTCTAGGATGTCTATTTCTGTGTTTGGCCTGGTGTGGTTCCCAATCAAAGGCAGCTGTCTATCGTTGTCTC
This sequence comes from Salvelinus sp. IW2-2015, assembly GCF_002910315.2. Lineage (NCBI taxonomy): Eukaryota > Metazoa > Chordata > Actinopteri > Salmoniformes > Salmonidae > Salvelinus > Salvelinus sp. IW2-2015. The sequence goes on along the minus strand of NW_019942588.1, from coordinate 628,035 downwards.
TGATTGGGAGCCATACTTAGGTAGCCTGTTTTCCCACTGTTGTTTGTGGGTGGTTGTTTTCTGTTTAGTGTATGTCACCTTGCAGAACTGTTCGTTTATCTTTTTTTTTTTTTTTGTTATAGTAGTCGTATTCATTAAAAGTAATTCTGAGTACTTACCACGCTGCACCTTTGTCTTCTCCTTCTCCTCTATATGACGATCGTTACAACAACTAGAGGATGACCCTTTCAGAGCATTTWWWWAAAAAWWAAATCTTCACACAACCAGGAAAATACCCTTGAGGTTTAAAACCTGTTTTGCAAGGGGGATCTGGGTAACAGCAATTAGGTGTTACCATGTAGCCTTGCCAACTCGAAGCTGGGGAACAATAGTATGTTGAGGGGAGAAGAAGGGAGGAAGAAGAAGGGGAAAGTAACGTTGAAAGAAAAGGAGGAAAAAATTTGAGAGAAAATAACAAAAAGGGAAAGGTTGAGGGTTCTTCTTCATAATGTGTTTATTATTCATTATTTATTACGATAAGCTGAAAAACAATGAAAACGTTGTTTTTTTCCTGTATTTGAAACGGAAGATTGAACCCGAAGGTACCGTGTTCAAATCCTGCCTCTGCCAGAAATAACATATGTTAACAACTATAGTTTCCAAAAATGTTATTATTTTTCACATAGGTTATCTTAAATTCACCTAAGTTAATAGAATGATTATGGTGGCTTAATCMTAAAATATATAAGTGTTGTTCTAATGTGGTTGGTTTCTTACTCTACTATGTTCTCAGTACTATACTCYGTGCTTCTACATCTGCATTTCTTGCTGTTTGGGGTTTAAGGCTGGGTTTCTGTATAGCACTTTGACATCTGCTGATGTAAAAAGGGCTTTATAAATACACTTGAGTAAATTGGATGAATTTGTTTATGCAATTAATATCTTAAATGATCAGTTATCTGTTGCGTTTTCTTTTGGACTACATGAACTCAGCAAAAAAATAAACGTCCTCACTGTCAACTGTGTTTATTTTCAGCAAACTTAACATGTGTAAATATTTGTATGAACATAACAAGATTCAACAACTGAAACAWAAACTGAACAAGTTCCACAGACATTACTGCTTCCTGGTGATGTTTTGGTCACACTTTTGAATGCTGGCTGTGCTCTCACTCTAGTGGTAGCATGAGACGGAGTCTACACCCACACAAGTGGCCAGGTAGTGCAGTTCATCAGGATGGCACATCAATGCGAGCTGTGGCCAAAAAGGTTTGCTGTGTCTGTCAGCGGTAGTGTACAGAAGCATGGAGGCGCTACCACAGGACAGGCCAGTACATCAGGAGACGTGGAGGAGGCCGTAGGAGGCAACAACCCCGCAGCAGGACGGCTACCTCCCGCCTTGTGTGCAGGAGGTGCCACTGCCAGAGCCCTGCAAAATGACCTCCAGCACGGCCAAAAATGTTGCATGTGTCAGCATATGGTCTCACAAGGGGTCTGAGGATCTCAATCTCGGTACCTAATGGCAGTCAGGCTACCTCTGGCGAGCACATGGAGGGCTTGTGCGCGACCCACTTAAGAAAACTAAAACCAAACAAACCACCATGACTATTGAACCCACCGCCAAACGGTCATGCTGAAGAGATGTTGCAAGGCAGCAGAACGTTCTCCAACGGCGTCTCCAGACTCTGTCA
>NW_019942588.1:610702-626340 GCF_002910315.2 Salvelinus sp. IW2-2015 | reverse complement strand
ATTAAACCATAGAAGCAAGTAGGTCTCCAAAATTAAGGAAAATAACCATGACTTTATTGAATAAGTATTTGATTTGACAGATACCCAGGTTAGCTGTTTACAATACAGATGTTCATATAAGGGGGAATCCTGATGTGTTCTTTTTCCATAAGAGTTAATGTACGTGGCACAGGTTAGTCATCTTACGAAGACGTTTCTTAACCCTTTTCAAGAGAAACAGAGAAAATTCAAAGAAGCAATACAAACAATATCCATGGCCCCCCTAAACAAAAGGCAACACCACCCTCTACTTAAAATCAAAATGAATATACAGTATAATGCTGATTATAAAAACGTTTATTGGTAGCTATCACTATTGTATTTGAATGCTCACTTTATGAAGCCTTTATAAGATGTTATCCTTATCCTGATCAAATACTTATGTCATGCAATAAAATGCAAATGAAACTTAAAAATCATACAATGTGATTTCTGGATTTTGTTTAAGATTCCGTCCTCACAGTTGAAGTGTACCATGATAAAAATGACAGACCTCTACATGCTTTGTAAGTAGGAAAACCTGCAAAATTGGCAGTGTATCAAATACTTTTCTTCAAATACTTGTATCAGTTATCCTGCCAGAGCTTTTTGTGCAGAATCCACTGTTCCACTGTTTCAGGTGCAACATTTATGGTCATGTTGCAGCAGTGTGAAGGAGGGAGATTCTAAGATGTGGAAGTGTGCAGGAGGGCATGGGACAGATGATTGTGGAGTTTCAGAGGATAAAGTTGTATCTGTCAATTGTAGGGGTGCTCATGTTGCTGGGGATCAGAAGTGTCCGGTGAGAGAGAGGCAGATTAAAGTGTCCAGAGTCAGAGTAGTGCAGAGGGTGTTATATGCTGAGGCAGTGAAGAAAGTGGAGAGGAGGGTCAAGGGTGAGGGATGCTGAGAGCATCTCTGTGAGCAATAGATCTGTGCCAATACAGAAGAATAGGGTAATGAGTGAGTTATGCTTCAATAAGTTTGGCTTTTTAGCATTCATAGCAACGGTTATCAACTGTACCGCAGAAATGGAAAGTAAATCACAGAAAATATATGTTGTGGTGGAAGCCGCAGGGAGGTATTTTGGGTATACGACTCCAGAAGAGTTCCAGGGTGTGTTGAGTGGTGGTGTCCCGTCCTCCCAGGCCGTTGGCATGCTGCAGGAGCAGATAGGGTCAAAGTAGTGGAATGGGGTAGTGGGTTTTAATGAGTGTACGTGGCAGCTGCAGAGAAGTAACTGGGTGTATGAGATTTTACTGCAGAAGAGTTCATGGGTGTGTATTATATTTATATAAAATAGTGGTATATAGGTGTAGGGTTAGTTGGTTGTGAATTTTACATTTACTTGATGAACAGGAATAAGGAAGATAATTTAATGTATGTAGGATGTGACTGGCCTCACACTTTAGAGCAGTAGGTGGTGGTGTATGCACCTTTAAGTTGGACGCGATCCGCCAACCAAAGGATCAGGCTTGGTGTTGATCTTTTATTCTCTGACAACGACAGGAAAAACTTCCATGACCAAACATTGTGCTGCCCTAACACGGAACCCAAACCGGCTTCGCACGTGCGCCACGTGCATACATTTATTTTGTCCCCCCACACCAAATGAGATCACGACACGCAGTTAAAATATCAAAACAAACTCTGAACCAATTACATTAATTTGGGACAGGTCGAAAAGCATTAAACATTTATGGCAATTAGCTAGCTAGCTTGCACTTGCTAGCTAATTTGTCCTATTTAGATATCTTGCTGTTGCTAGTTAATTTGTCCTGGGAAAAAACATTGAGTTGCTATTTTACCTGAAATGCACAAGGTCCTCTACTCCGACAATTAATCCACACATAAAACGGTCAACCGAATCATTTCTATTCATCTCTCCTCCTTCCAGGCTTTTTCTTCTCTGGACTTTATATTGCAATTGGCAACTTCCATAAATTAGGTGCATTACCCCCACTGACCTCGTTTGTCTTTCAGTCACCCACATGGGTATAACCAATGCAGAGATGGCACGTGGGTACCTGGTTCTATAAACCAATGAGGAGATGGGAGAGGCGGGACTTGTAGCGCGATCTGCATCACAAATAGAACTGACTTCAATTTTAGCCCTTGGCAACGCAGACACGTTGGCGTGCGCGAGCAGTGTGTGGGTGCAATAATTGAATAATATAGATTTCAAAATGTATTTTGCAATGCTCGTGCACGCGACGCGAGCGGTGTAGTCAGCCTGTAATACGCCAGACTCCTCTCTTCCACATGGGTACAATAGAGAAGGCTATATAACAATAATCTCATGAATTACATAACAATGTAATGCAAATGCAATTGATATTATGAATGAGAAATGTACAGTATAGCCTATAGATTCCAAAGAAGAAGACAATAAATACAGTAGAAATAACGTGACTTACCTGAAATCAGTGGAGTTTACACTCTTAGAAACAAAGGGGCTATCAAGAACCTAAAAGGTTCTTCGGCTGTCCCGTAGGAGAACCCTTTGAACAACCCTTTTTGGTTCAAGGTAGAACCCTTTTGAGTTCCATGTAGAACCTTTTCCAGAGAGGGATCTAAATGGAACCCAAAAGAGTTCTACCTTGAACCAAAAACGGTTCTCCTATGGGGACAGCTGAGGAACCCTTTTGGACCCCATTTTTCTAAGATTGTACTGGAGAACGGATGAGAGACTTTCTGTGTAATACTATTTTCATTCATCGTCGCTGCAAGCGGAGCGAGAGAGACCACAAATGTTTTGCTGAGGCAAGCAATATTAGCGAGCTTGCCAATGGCGCTGGGACCATAGAGCCTTCGGCTACAGAGCGGCGAGTTAGCAGAAGCACGGGATCGGGACCAGCAATGTCAAGGATCATGACATTGAATAGCGCAGGAAGTTGCAGCTGGAGAAAGCGGACATTGAACTACAGCAAAGGGAAGTAAAAACTGTCACTGTTGGACTTAGACTCAACGTCATTCATAGAACAGGATAGTGGCAGTGTGAATGGACAGAGATGGTGTGAAGTTGGCAACAAATAACAATTAGCCACAGAGGCAGACAGTGTGGCTAAGCAAATACAGCTATTCTGGAAACTCATGAGCTGGAGCATATCGCTAACTGTGACTAGAGATGGGATTACTAACTCATTGAAGCTGAAGATCATTCGTTGGTAACGGATTATGAAAGAAGCGGACTTGAGAGTTTCACAGTGACTAAAAGAAAGAACATGATTCTCTCATGGAAGAAAGGAGTTCTATGATGGGAGATGAAAGGACATTGACAGGCTTTAGGCTTGAGTCGCTGGTTTATTTGTTAAACGGGACTGAGTTGAAACAAAAATCAACTTCATTATTTGATTGACTATTTTATTTGTGACATACTTTCAAGTTATCTGATAATCAGAGGTTGATTATCTACAATGTCATGGATTGGTGACTGTTTGGATATTCCACCAACTAATGTTGAACTATTTACTATTAGTTATTGAGGGTTACTGAGTGTGAGAAATACTTTGCTACGCCTTGTTGAGTACTGTACAGTATGTGCTTTTGTGAAACTACTGTTTTTTTTGAGTCTTTAATGCTGATGGTTGGAGAAATCAGTCCACTGCTCATTTTCATTGAGTGTTATCAGTCTGAATATACAGTATATCAGTGTTTGATTGTATACATTGACTATTGAGGCACCATACTGTTGCTTTTGTTTTGGTGTGTTGACTATCAAGACTATACCACTACTCCTAGTGGATGAACATTGTTTATGTGAAACATTCTATAATACTAAAGGAAGAATTAAGAGACTGGGGCAATGTGTCACAGCATCATCGGATTGAGCTTGTTGTCATTGCAGGCAATCTCAACACTGTGCGTTACAGGGAAGACATCCTCCTCGTGTGGTACCCTTCATGCAGGCTCATCCTGACATGACCCTCCAGCATGACAATGCCACCAGCCATACTGCTCGTTCTGTGCATGATTTCCTGCAAGATAGGAATGTCAGTGTTCAGCCATGACCAGCAAAGAGCCCGGATCTCAATCCCATTGAGCACGTCTGGGACCTGTTGGATCGGAGTTCGAGGGCTAGGGCCATTCCCCAGCATTGTCCAGGAACTTGCAGGTGCCTTGGTGGAAGAATGGGTAACATCTCACAGCAAGAACTGGCAAATCTGGTGCAGTCCATGAGGAGTAGATGCACTGCAGTGCTTAATGCAGCTGGTGGACACTCAAGAAACTGACTGTTACCTTTGATTTTGACCCCCCTTTTGTCCAGGGACACATTATTATATTTCTGTTAGTCATGGAACTGAGAAGTGGTCTGTGGTCACCACCTGCAGAATCACTCCTTTTTTGGGGGTGTCTTGCTAATTGCCTATAATTTCCACCTTTTGTCTATTCCATTTGCACAACAGCATGTGAAATTTATTGTCAATCAGTGTTGCTTCCTAAGTGGACAGTTTGATTTCATAGAAGTGTGATTGACTTGGAGTTACATTGTGTTGTTTAAGTGTTCCCTTTATTTTTTTGAGCAGTGTATATATTTTTTAATGTATTTTATGAATTCATTTCAGGCTGATATGAGATACCATAACCACACATTTAAAACAATTGTTTAACTGAATATTTATGACAGAAATATACAATGCAATATAGCAGAAACTGCAAGAAGACCCTGGCGTGACAGTGCTTGCTGTGATTGGTAGAGATTTCACAATGCAGTGTACCACTCACATCTCTTGACCCCAACCCTACACCACCGGTTAGACGTCAATGTAATCACTCAGCAAAACACTGGTCACTGTCGAAGCTGAATCAGAATTAGTTGGGTAACATATTTCATTATGCAGAATATCAGAAAGGGAGAAGTGCTCCACAATGTCTGTACGCTAGTCACTCCCTTCTTTTCCCATTGGGGGGAGGAGTATGGCAGTGTCTGGAATCATTGTATTACTCCTCTGATGTATGAATCTTGACCTGGTATATGACCTAGAGAATCACTCCCCTTTCTGAGCTTGTCCAGGAGGGGGTGTATTTGAGATGGGAGTATCTAGAACTGACAATTGATATATGCCATTGAATTAGGTAATGTTTTGGTCCTAAGTGGTACCAAGAACGAGATTAGAATCTCGTCTAAAGAGACCAAACTGAAGAATAATTTATAGCTACTGCTATCTGGCTATGGGATACTCCTCTTTCAAGTAAAAGGCCTAAGATCTGTGGTTTGTCATGTGAGTTGAGGGGTGTATCTTGGCTATAAAAGATACTAACTATTCTTTTGTAAGGGACTCAGAGAATTAATTTATAGACACTGAATTGATCTGAGAGTCAAAAGGGCTATGGTGAAGCTCATATAATTAAAGATGGAATGTAAAATAAAACTCTGACTTGTGTGGTTTGTAAACTCTTTCCATTTAGTAATACAGGAAATAACCACGACACTCAGCCAGAGTACGCAGCATAGCACAGAGCAATTATGGAATTTGGGAACTTTTTCAAAAAGAGCAAGCACTATGAGCATGAGCAGACAGCAGTGAATGAGGTGGAGGGCAGAAAGTCAAAGTGCAGTAGCAGCAGCAGAGTTGGCCACAGGTTTGTGCAGGGGTGGTGGTGGTAACTAACTAGCTAGTCTCCCTCAGCATAAGGGCTGGCTAATGCTAATAAGCTAGCATAAGCACTCAGCATACTTAAGCTACTGGGTGTCAGAGTTATTTAACAGTATATTTAGTGAATGGGCAAGCTAAGGATATGAATATAAATCCTGATATTAGGAAGTGTTGATTTCCTGCGAGTGTATTTGACAGGTTTCGTTTCTGTAGCTAGCTTGGCTGGCGAGCCACGTCGGTAGCTACTGGCTGGCTAGCTAGCTGAGACAGAAAAGGTGAGTGAACGTTTTTCTGACTGAAGCACACATCTTCTGACAGTGCCCCACTGTGGAAGGAAGCGGAACTTTACTACAACTTGATATTTAACCCTGTTTAAAAATGGGAAATGTTGAGGTGGTAGAACTGACTTAATGAAAGGAATCAGAGGTCTTATAATGTGGGGTTATGGTATGACTCACGAACACGACAGCGTCGGTTGTTAGGCTCTGACATCCACACGTTTTCCAGCAGTTGTCTGAACTCTGTCGCGGACATCCTGACTTCAAAGAGGTCTTCTCACAAAACTGTTGGCTCTACAAACTAATGTCACCAATAACGAAAGAAACTCATGAACACGAAGGTGTAGGTTGATCTGCTCCTCGATGGAAATAGTCTAATTTACGTTATAAAGTTTGACGGTCCCTAGCTAGCCCCAGAGCTAGCCAATCCAAAGTCAGGTTGCCCACCAGCCAGCTGAAGCTAAATGTTGAAATAATTTGGCTAACTCTTCTCACCTGCAAACACACATCAAATCACACCCCAAAACAAACTCACATTTCAATTCAATTACAGCCACTTTCATTTCTTAATGAACCAAATCTAAAACAAGGCTAAATCAGGAAGTGCATTAATTAACCCTTTAAAACAAATTAAATGTTGCACCTTGTAGATGAGCCAAAGAGGAGCACTAAGAACAGCAGCAGCCAGAGGCAACTGGAAGGAAAGAGGATGATTTAGGTCACGTGGCAACACCAGGCCTGCAGGCTGAATCCGGCCCTTGACACATTTCTAGTCGGCCCGTACAATGTTTTGGGTGGTCAATTCATTTTGACACGCTTCCTTACCGCCGTGATGAGCTGCACTAAAAGTCACAGGAAGCACTGCCAACGTGCTTCAAGCCAAATGGCAGCGCATTGCCACACACCCACACACAAGCCAGGAAGCTGTATCATATAATCTGTAATTGCACTGACAGAATCTTCTACCAAACCAAATGTTTAAACAATGTGAACGGATCAGCTAGTCCGAAGCACCCCAACACAGGCAGGGGGCATAAAATGAGACCAGAGGCAGTGGTTGTGGTTCCTTTTCTTTTGTATAGTCTCCTAAACAGGTCTTCTTTTGCCTGACAAAATAACTCCAGTACAGGGAAGTCCAACGTTGAAACACCAGTGTAACAAAACAAATAAACTAAGAGGTTGACCAAAAGGCTGTGGCCAAATTGGAAAGCAAAATAACAAACGGCTACTCCTGTCTTAGACTATCGTCTACACATAACAGTTAGAGGAGGAACGCTTCTCTCTACCTAAAGCCTGCCTAGGTTAACGGAGAGACAAGGTGCCCAGTCACAGAAGCTTTCTCTGAGGTAGGCAAAACCAACATCCTCACAGGTCCCTGTCTCTACTCCCAATCCACCCCCAGCTCCTCTCCTGGCACACCTATATAGAGGAAGACACAAAGCAATTAGTTTTGCCCAGCTGTGTACGAATTGGCTTTACACTGAGTACCTATCCCCTGAGGAGGGTGCTGTCGTGTTGTCTTCCTCCGGCTGGTCACTGAACTCTCACAACATGTCGTAGGCTAAATGTCCATGCCAAGTCTGGGTTCCAACGGATCATTGCTGTAGCCTACAGAAAATGTCATCTTAGTCATCAAAAAGTTATAATATAACGGATTCACGCGAGGTTATAAATTACTACTAAAGGACAATAGGACACACAAGACAGTATAAATGAGTCAACAGTTGAGTCCTCTACATTTATGAAATTACAGCCTGGTGGACAGTGAATTAAACGCTTTCATGTGTCCTGTTTACAGAGAGCAGTGGAGTACAGACACATGCCACAGTCCTAGCTCGGTTTTTAAAGCTTAACAAGAAATAACAAAAAAAATTAAAACTGCAACAAAACACCATGCAAAGGAGAAACGTGTCGGCCTATTACAGTAGCCTAGGCTGGCAACAACTACAATATATTTTAGGTATTTCTTATTTTGTTTTAATATGTTAAAATGCTATATATGTAAGCGCGCAATGGTATGGTCTCTATTAACCAATCCACATGGTGAGTCCAGATAAATGTTTATTATTGTTTGGTTTATTCAACCCATTCACATAAAGTGTCTCAGTCTCTTATATTCTTCCTTTAGTATTATAGAATGTGTCACATAAACAATGTTCATCCACTAGTAGTGGTATAGTCTTGATAGTCAACACACCAAAACAAAAGCAACAGTATGGTGCCTCAATAGTCAATGTATACAATCAAACACTGATATACTGTATATTCAGACTGATAACACTCAATGAAAATGAGCAGTGGACTGATTTCTCCAACCATCAGCATTAAAGACTCAAAAAGAAACAGTAGTTTCACAAAAGCACATACTGTACAGTACTCAACAAGGCGTAGCAAAGTATTTCTCACACTCAGTAACCCTCAATAACTAATAGCAAAATAGTTCAACATTAGTTGGTGGAATATMCAAACAGTCACCCAATCCATGACATTGTAGATAATCAACCTCTGATTATCAGATAACTTGAAAGTATGTCACAAATAAAATAGTCAATCAAATAAAATGAAGTTGATTTTGTTTCAACTCAGTCCCGTTTAACAAAATAAACCAGCGACTCAAGCCTAAAGCCTGTCAATGTCCTTTCATCTCCCATCATAGAACTCCTTTCTTCCATGAGAGAATCATGTTCTTTCTTTTAGTCACTGTGAAACAATCTCAAGTCCGCTTCTTTCATATCCGTTACCAAACKAATGATCTTCAGCTTCAATGAGTTAGTAATCCGCATCTCTAGTCACAGTTAGCGATATGCTCCAGCTCATGAGTTTCCAGAATAGCTGTATTTGCTTAAGCCACACTGTCTGCCTCTGTGGCGAATTGTTATTTGTTGCCAACTTCACACCATCTCTGTCCATTCACACTGCCACTATCCTGTTCTATGAATGACGTTGAGTCTAAGTCCAACAGTGACAGTTTTTACTTCCCTTTGCTGTAGTTCAATGTCCGCTTTCCTCCAGCTGCAACTTCCTGCGCTATTCAATGTCAYGATCCTTGACATTGCTGGTCCCGATCCCGTGCTTCTGCTAACTCGCCGCTCTGTAGCCGAAGGCTCTATGGTCCCAGCGCCATTGGCAAGCTCGCTAATATTGCTTGCCTCAGCAAAACATTTGTGGTCTCTCTCGCTCCGCTTGCAGCGACGATGAATGAAAATAGTATTACACAGAAAGTCTCTCATCCGTTCTCCAGTACAATCTTAGAAAAATGGGGTCCAAAAGGGTTCCTCAGCTGTCCCCATAGGAGAACCGTTTTTGGTTCAAGGTAGAACTCTTTTGGGTTCCATTTAGATCCCTCTCTGGAAAAGGTTCTACATGGAACTCAAAAGGGTTCTACCTTGAACCAAAAAGGGTTGTTCAAAGGGTTCTCCTACGGGACAGCCGAAGAACCCTTTTAGGTTCTTGATAGCACCTTTGTTTCTAAGAGTGTAAACTCCACTGATTTCAGGTAAGTCACGTTATTTCTAACTGTATTTATTGTCTTCTTCTTTGGAATCTATAGGCTATACTGTACATTTCTCATTCATAATATCAATTGCATTTGCATTACATTGTTATGTAATTCATGAGATTATTGTTATATAGCCTTCTCTATTGTACCCATGTGGAAGAGAGGAGTCTGGCGTATTACATTTACATTTAAGTCATTTAGCTGACGCTCTTATCCAGAGCGACTTACAAATTGGAAAGTTCATACATATTCATCCTGGTCCCCCCGTGGGGAATGAACCCACAACCCTGGCGTTGCAAGCGCCATGCTCTACCAACTGAGCCACACGGGACCACGTGTATTACAGGCTGACTACACCGCTCGCGTCGCGTGCACGAGCATTGCAAAATACATTTTGAAATCTATATTATTCAATTATTGCACCCACACTGCTCGCGCACGCCAACGTGTCTGCGTTGCCAAGGGCTAAAATTGAAGTCAGTTCTATTTGTGATGCAGATCGCGCTRCAAGTCCCGCCTCTCCCATCTCCTCATTGGTTTATAGAACCAGGTACCCACGTGCCATCTCTGCATTGGTTATACCCATGTGGGTGACTGAAAGACAAACGAGGTCAGTGGGGGTAATGCACCTAATTTATGGAAGTTGCCAATTGCAAATATAAAGTCCAGAGAAGAAAAAGCCTGGAAGGAGGAGAGATGAMTAGAAATGATTCGGTTGACCGTTTTATGTGTGGATTAATTGTCGGAGTAGAGGACCTTGTGCATTTCAGGTAAAATAGCAACTCAATGTTTTTTCCCAGGACAAATTARCTAGCAACAGCAAGATATCTAAATAGGACAAATTAGCTAGCAAGTGCAAGCTAGCTAGCTAAATTGCCATAAATGTTTAATGCTTTTCGACCTGTCCCCAAATTAATGTAATTGGTTCAGAGTTTGTTTTGATATTTTAACCTGCGTGTCGTGATCTCATTTGGTGTGGGGGGACAAAATAAATGTATGCACGATGGCGCACGTGCGAAGCCGGTTTGGGTTCCGTGTTAGGGCAGCACAATGTTTGGTCATGGAAGTTTTTCCTGTCGTTGTCAGAGAATAAAAGATCAACACCAAGCCTGATCCTTTGGTTGGCGGATCGCGTCCAACTTAAAGGTGCATACACCACCACCTACTGCTCTAAAGTGTGAGGCCAGTCACATCCTACATACATTAAATTATCTTCCTTATTCCTGTTCATCAAGTAAATGTAAAAAATTCACAACCAACTAACCCTACACCTATATACCACTATTTTATAWAAATATAAATCACCACCCCATGAACTCTTCTGCAGTAAAATCTCATACACCCAGTTACTTCTCTGCAGCTGCCACGTACACTCATTAAAAACCCACTACCCCATTCCACTACTTTGACCCTATCTGCTCCTGCAGCATGCCAACGGCCTGGGAGCGCTGACGTAGAGTGCTTGTATGTTTCTGTTTTGTTTGGTCAGGGTGTGATGTGGGTGGGCATTCTATGTTTGTATGTCTAGGTTGTTTTGTATTTCTATGTTTGGCCTGGTATGGTTCCCAATCAGAGGCAGCTGTCTATTTGTTGTCTCTGATTGAGAACCATACTTAGGTAGCCTGTTTTCCCACTGTTAGTTGTGGGTGGTTATTTTCTGTTTAGTGTTTGTAGCACCGTTCAGAACTCGCTCTCTTCTCTCTCATTCTCTTTCTCTCTTTTCTCTTCTCTCCCTCTCTCTTTATTGTCGAGATGTTTTAATTTAATGTGTTAATGTGTATTGTTTATCTATCTTTTTATGTATTTGCCTACAAGTTTATATGTTTACAACAACCAAGGGGAAGATATCAAAATAGGGGCATTGGGGAATAATAAAATTTGTACGGAATACATTTGTACTGTAGTGAAGCCGTCTCTAGAGTAATGCAAGGTCTCTTTCATGATCATGTGAAAGTCAATTGCTATGGAAACGCTGGGATGTGTTTTTCAATTATGTTAAAGGTAATTATGATGCAACTATGATGGTGATACGAAATGGATTACAATTTATGAATATTAAGGCTATACGCACTACATGTTACACACATAGACACTCAAACATGCAAAAAGGCAGAGTTATTATTTATTTGGACATCACACATTATAGTCTTACTCTTATACAGACATCATACACACTCTCATTATATCATATCCAATATCATACACATCAACTTACTCAGATTTGTTACACACATAACTTATCTCAATTTTCTAACATCTGTGGATTGGCTCACAGGCAAACAGGCAAGGGAATAATTTTTTGTTGTTGCTAGAACTATTTTCTTGAATTCTAATATCGGACATTTGAAAGCTCTAATTTTGACCGTCATAATACCTCTGATGGCAGTAACTTTACAAGCACTAATTATGGTCAATTTAGCCTAAGAATAGTATTACAACAAATATTATGGCTGAAGTCCCAAGTCCTCACATCCTTGGAACAGGAAGTTGAATTTTCGTCACGGGTTTATATAGTGGTGAAAGAAGGGCATGCTTTGCAACCCTAGTCAGGGCTAAGAGGCGAGGGTAATCAAACTAAGTGCCCAGTCTGAGCTCATAGACAACTGTCTCCAAGCAGTTAGTGTCCCACTGTAATCCCTGCAAACCCGGTCAGTCAGGTGTACAACACAGACTTAGAGAAATGACCTGTTTGTACCCTCCTGTTAGGGGAGCAGATCAAGCTTAGCCTGTGCCAGGCCTGTTGTTGTAACTTGCGTTATTATTTTCATTGATCTTTTCCATCACTTCCTTGTTATGGGAGTTTTTATGATTTATGTTGATTAGATTTGTGTTATTTCCTAGCCTCTTAGCATGCCTCCATCAACCCGTAAGAGTAACTGCATCTGAAATAGCATTGTTCTATAAATATATGATTTTATGTAGATAACTACCTATTTATTGTCTTTATGTTGTCTTCTGGGAACTACAGTATGTGCTCCCATCAGGACATGCAGTCAGTGTGCTGTTATAATTTGGAGTTTAGGTTAGGACGATTTGTATTCAGCACGTCTTTCCTGTTTCGACAGCAGTGACTGGTGCTTGTGTAAGCCTATGCTGTATGGCTATTCTCAGCTGTTTTTCATCCTGATTGTGCTTTGGCCAACCATTCAGTGTGTAAAGCTTTGGCTGCACCACAAGCCTGGCCACCAATACAATTAGCCTGATGTATTATGGAGTCTAAGAACAGAGAGGCAGAGATAATGTTTTTGATACAGGTGGAGGTGTCCATTATATAACAGCATACTTGTTTTTCTGTTGTATTTGAGGCTCAATCAGGTAGAAGTGTGACTTTTTACTAAGCGAATTACACCATAGAAGCAAGTAGGTCTCCAAAATTAAGGAAAATAACCATGACTTTATTGAATAAGTATTTTATTTGACAGATACCAGTTAGCTGTTTACAATACAGATGTTCATATAAGGGGGAATCCTGATGTGTTCTTTTTCCATAAGAGTTAATGTACTGGCACAGGTTAGTCATCTTACGAAGACGTTTCTTAACCCTTTTCGAGAGAACAGAGAGAAATTCAAAGAAGCAATACAAACAATATCCATGGCCCCCTAAACAAAAGGCAACACCACCCTCTACTTAAAATCAAAATGAATATACAGTATAATGCTGATTATAAAACGTTTATTGGTAGCTATCACTATTGTATTTGAATGCTCACTTTATGAAGCTTTATAAGATGTTATCCTTATCCTGATCAAATACTTATGTCATGCAATAAAATGCAAATAATTACTTAAAAATCATACAATGTGATTTTCTGGTTTTTGTTTAGATTCCGTCTCTCACAGTTGAAGTGTACCTATATGATAAAATGACAGACCTTCACATGCTTGTAAGTAGGAAAACCTGCAAAATTGGCAGTGTATCAAATACTTTTTCTCAAATACTTGTATCAGTTATCCTGCCAGAGCTTTTGTGCAGAATCCACTGTTCCACTGTTTCAGGTGCAACATTTATGGTCATGTTGCAGCAGTGTGAAGGAGGGAGATTCTAAGATGTGGGAAGTGTGCAGGGAGGGCATGGACAGATGATTGTGGAGTTTCAAGAGAATAAAGTTGTATCTGTCAATTGTAGGGGTGCTCATGTTGCTGGGATCAGAAGTGTCCGGTGAGAGAGAGGCAGATTAAAGTGTCCAGAGTCAGAGTAGTGCAGAGGGTGTTATATGCTGAGGCAGTGAAGAAAGTGGAGGAGGAGGGTCAAGGGTGAGGATGCTGAGAGCATCTTGTGAGCATAGATCTGTGCCAATACAGAAGAATAGGGTAATGAGTGAGTTATGCTTCAATAAGTTGGCTTTTTAGCATTCATAGCAAGGTTATCAACTGTACCGCAGAAATGGAAAGTAATCACAGAAATATTATGTTGTGGTGGAAGCCGCAGGGAGGTACAGTGGGGAGAGAACTAAGTAGTTGATACACGGGCCGATTTTGCAGGTTTTCCTACTTACAAAGCATGTAGAGGTCTGTAATTTTTATCATAGGTACACTTCAACTATGAGGAGGACGGAATCTAAAACAAAAATCCAGAAAATCACATTGTATGATTTTAAAGTAATTAATTTGCATTTTATTGCATGACATAAGTATTTGATACATCAGAAAAGCAGAACTTAATTTTTGGTACAGAAACCTTTGTTTGCAAATTACAGAGATCATACGTTTCCTGTAGTTCTTGACTAGGTTTGCACACACTGCAGCAGGGATTTTGGCCCACTCCTCCTACAGATCTTCTCAGATCCTTCAGGTTTCGGGGCTGTCGCTGGGCAATACGGACTTTCAGCTCCCTCCAAAGATTTTCTATTGGGTTCAGGTCTGGAGACTGGCTAGGCCACTCCAGGACCTTGAGATGCTTCTTACGGAGCCACTCCTTAGTTGTCATGGCTGTGGTGTTTCGTGTCGTTGTCATGCTGGAAGACCCAGCCACGACCCATCTTCAATGCTTTACTGAGGGAAGGAGGTTGTTGGCCAAGATCTCGCGATACATGGCCCCATCCATCCTCCCCTCAATACGGTGCAGTCGTCCTGTCCCCTTTGCAGAAAAGCATCCCCAAAGAATGATGTTTCCACCTCCATGCTTCACGGTTGGGTGGTGTTCTTGGGGTTGTACTCATACTTCTTCTTCCTCCAACACGGCGAGTGGAGTTAGACCAAAAAGCTCTATTTTTGTCTCATCAGACCACATGACCTTCTCCCATTCCTCCTCTGGATCATCCAGATGTCATTGGCAAACTTCAGACAGGCCTGGACATGCACTGGCTTAAGCAGGGGGACCTTGCGCGTCGCTGCAGGATTTTAATCCATGACGGCGTAGTGTGTTACTAATGGTTTTCTTTGAAACTGTGGTCCCAGCTCTCTTCAGGTCATTGACCAGGTCCTGCGTGTAGTTCTGGGCTATCCCTCACCTTCCTCATGATCATTGATGCCCCACGAGGTGAAATCTTGCATGGAGCCCCAGACAGGGGTGATTGACCGTATCTTGAACTTCTTCCATTTTCTAATAATTGCGCAACAGTTGTTTCCTTCTCACCAAGCTGCTTGCCTATTGTCCTGTAGCCCATCCCAGCCTTGTGCAGGTCTACAATTTTATCCCTGATGTCCTTACACAGCTCTCTGGTCTTGGCCATTGTGGAGAGGTTTGAATCTGTTTGATTGAGTGTGTGGACAGGTGTCTTTTATACAGGTAACGAGTTCAAACAGGTGCAGTTAATACAGGTAATGAGTGGAGAACAGGAGGGCTTCTTAAAGAAAAACTAACAGGTCTGTGAGAGCCGGAATTCTTACTGGTTGTAGGTGATCAAATACTTATGTCATGCAATAAAAGCAAATTAATTATTTAAAAATCATACAATGTGATTTTCTGGATTTTTGTTTTAGATTCCGTCTCTCACAGTTGAAGTGTACCTATGATAAAAATTACAGACCTCTACATGCTTTGTAAGTAGGAAAACCTGCAATTCGGCAGTGGTGTTATGTGAGTCAGAGTGGACTTTTGTGTGTGCCTCGGCTCGCGACTGTGAGTGCTTGCGAGTATGTGACGATATCGCGAGAATGAGGTGGTCCGGAAGGGGTGTGTGGTTGAGTTGGTGGTGCTCGTCGGTGTCTCTCCGCTATAGTGGCTTTGTGGGTCTGGGGTCTTCGGTGGGTCTTGGGAGGTTTTTGGGGTGTTGTTTGTCGGCCGGTTGGCAATGCTTTGCAGGA
>NW_019942588.1:574210-609312 GCF_002910315.2 Salvelinus sp. IW2-2015 | reverse complement strand
TCTCTGCAGCTGCCACGTACACTCATTAAAAACCCACTACCCCATTCCACTACTTTGACCCTATCTGCTCCTGCAGCATGCCAACGGCCTGGGAGGACGGGACACCACCACTCAACACACCCTGGAACTCTTCTGGAGTCGTATACCCAAAATACCTCCCTGCGGCTTCCACCACAACATATATTTTCTGTGATTTACTTTCCATTTCTGCGGTACAGTTGATAACCGTTGCTATGAATGCTAAAAAGCCAAACTTATTGAAGCATAACTCACTCATTACCCTATTCTTCTGTATTGGCACAGATCTACTGCTCACAGAGATGCTCTCAGCATCCCTCACCCTTGACCCTCCTCCTCCACTTTCTTCACTGCCTCAGCATATAACACCCTCTGCACTACTCTGACTCTGGACACTTTAATCTGCCTCTCTCTCACCGGACACTTCTGATCCCCAGCAACATGAGCACCCCTACAATTGACAGATACAACTTTATTCTCTGAAACTCCACAATCATCTGTCCCATRCCCTCCTGCACACTTCCCACATCTTAGAATCTCCCTCCTTCACACTGCTGCAACATGACCATAAATGTTGCACCTGAAACAGTGGAACAGTGGATTCTGCACAAAAGCTCTGGCAGGATAACTGATACAAGTATTTGAGAAAAAGTATTTGATACACTGCCAATTTTGCAGGTTTTCCTACTTACAAAGCATGTAGAGGTCTGTCATTTTTATCATAGGTACACTTCAACTGTGAGAGACGGAATCTTAAACAAAAATCCAGAAAATCACATTGTATGATTTTTAAGTAATTMATTTGCATTTTATTGCATGACATAAGTATTTGATCAGGATAAGGATAACATCTTATAAAGGCTTCATAAAGTGAGCATTCAAATACAATAGTGATAGCTACCAATAAACGTTTTTATAATCAGCATTATACTGTATATTCATTTTGATTTTAAGTAGAGGGTGGTGTTGCCTTTTGTTTAGGGGGGCCATGGATATTGTTTGTATTGCTTCTTTGAATTTTCTCTGTTTCTCTTGAAAAGAGTTAAGAAACGTCTTCGTAAGATGACTAACCTGTGCCAGTACATTAACTCTTATGGAAAAAGAACACATCAGGATTCCCCCTTATATGAACATCTGTATTGTAAACAGCTAACTGGGTATCTGTCAAATCAAAATACTTATTCAATAAAGTCATGGTTATTTTCCTTAATTTTGGAGACCTACTTGCTTCATTCTATGGTGTAATTCGCTTAGTAAAAAAGTCACACTTCTACCTGATTGAGCCTCAAATACAACAGAAAAACAAGTATGCTGTTATATAATGGACACCTCCACCTGTATCAAAAACATTMATCTCTGCCTCTCTGTTCTTAGACTCCATTAATACATCAGGCTAATTGTATTGGTTGGCCAGGCTTGTGGTGCAGCCAAAGCTTTACACACTGAATGGTTGGCCAAAGCACAGATCAGGATGAAAAACAGCTGAGAATAGCCATACAGCATAGCTTACACAAGCACCAGTCACTGCTGTCGAAACAGGGAAAGACGTGCTGAATACAAATCGTCCTAACCTAAACTCCAAATTATAACAGCACACTGACTGCATGTCCTGATGGGAGCACATACTGTAGTTCCCAGAAGACAACATAAAGACAATAAATAGGTAGTTATCTACATACAAGTCATTATATTTATGAGAACAATGCTATTTCAGATGCAGTTACTTCTTACGGGTTGATGGAGGCATGCTAAGAGGCTAAGGAAATAACACAAATCTAATCAACATAAATCATAAAAACTCCCATAACAAGGAAGTGATGGAAAAGATCAATGAAAATATATAACGCAAGTTACAACAACAGGCCTGGCACAGGCTAAGCTTGATCTGCTCCCCTAACAGAGAGGTACAAACAGGTCATTTCTCTAAGTCTGTGTTGTACACCTGACTGACCGGGGTTGGCAGGGATTACAGTGGGACACTAACTGCTTGGAGACAGTTGTCTATGAGCTCAGACTGGGCACTTAGTTTGATTACCCTCGCCTCTTAGCCCTGACTAGGGTTGCAAAGCATGCCCTTCTTTCACCACTATATAAACCCGTGACGAAAATTCAACTTCCTGTTCCAAGGATGTGAGGACTTGYGGACTTCAGCCATAATATTTGTTGTAATACTATTCTTAGGCTAAATTGACCATAATTAGTGCTTGTAAAGTTACTGCCATCAGAGGTATTATGACGGTCAAAATTAGAGCTTTCAAATGTCTGATATTTAGAATTCAAGAAATAGGTTCTAGCAACAACAAAAAATTATTCCCTTGCCTGTTTGCCTGTGAGCCAATGCCACAGATGTTAGAAAATTGAGATAAGTTATGTGTGTAACAAATCTGAGTAAGTTGATGTGTATGATATTGGATATGATATAATGAGAGTGTGTATGATGTCTGTATAAGAGTAAGACTATAATGTGTGATGTCCAAATAAATAATAACTCTGCCTTTTTGCATGTTTGAGTGTCTATGTGTGTAACATGTAGTGCGTATAGCCTTAATATTCATGATGATAATTGTAATCCATATCGTATCACCATCATAGTTGCATCATAATTACCTTTAACATAATTGAAAAACACATCCCAGCGTTTCCATAGCAATTGACGTTTCACATGATCATGAAAGAGACCTTGCATTACTCTAGAGACGKCTTCACTACAGTACAAATGTATTCCGTACAATGTGTTATTATTCCCCAATGCCCCTATTTTGATATCTTCCCCTTGGTTGTTGTAAACATATATAAACTTGTAGGCAAATACATAAAAAGATAGATAAACAATACACATTAACACATTAAATTATAAAACAGTTCTCGACAATAAAGAGAGAGGGAGAGAAGAGAAAAGAGAGAAAGAGAGAATGAGAGAAGAGAGCGAGTTCTGCAAGGTGCTACAAACACTAAACAGAAAATAACCACCCACAACTAACAGTGGGAAAACAGGCTACCTAAGTATGGTTCTCAATCAGAGACAACAATAGACAGCTGCCTCTGATTGGGAACCATACCAGGCCAAACATAGAAATACAAAACCTAGACATACAAACATAGAATGCCCACCCACATCACACCCTGACCAAACAAAAAACAGAAACATACAAAGCAATCTACGGTCAGGGCGYGACAGCGAGATCAGGTGTGTGTGTATGTATAAGGTCGTATGTGTAAGCAAGCATGTAGTTGAGTACGTGTGTGTTCATATCCACTTCATAATGTTCAGATATTTTAAACAGTTCCWATACCTTATTTTTTTCSKAACCTGAAGTCCCTGTAGAATTTAGTACAGCCACAGTGTTATGGAGCTGTCTCAGAATAGCTGTCCATCTATAAAGAGTTTGTCCACAATGATAAAGGCACGCCTACCATCCATCCTTTGTTGTCTTTGAACCGGATACAGTCTCTTATGACGTTTGTTTATCTCCCTTGGAAATTGGTCATTGAGACCGAATTTGGACCCTTTAAGCTCCCTTCCTCTGCTTTTGATCTGCTTCTTTTGTTGGTAGTGTTCAAATTTTGCGATGATCGGTCGGGGACCCTTGGTCTTGTCGCTCCGAGCTCCAAGTCTGTGTACTCGGTGGAAAGCCACCTTGTTTACAGTCTCTATAGGAAGTTTCAATGTGGATTTCATGAATTCTCTGATCGCGCCCTCTGGATTATTGGATGCGCCCTCAGGAATACCAGAAAAAAATTGATTTTCACGCATGCTACGACTTTGTATGTTTAGTAGCGTCTCCTTCATCACTCTGTTTTCCCTGAGTAGACAATCCATGTTGGAATCGTGTATTTTTACCTTGGCTGTGAGTGTCTTGTTTTCTCTTTGGAGCACCAGACATTCTTTAAAAGACAAGCCGGCCTTCCATCTACGACCAACCGATCGAAGCGCAGCTCAGAGTAAATATTTATTGCATTTTCCTTTTCCAAATGGGCGGTTATTTAGAATGCATAAGATTCTGTATTTACGATAGAGTAGCTGCCTACGGCCCGATAGAGACACAAAATCTTTTTGTTCCTCAGTCTTCCAGCTCTTTCATTCAAAACCCAACCCCCTTTCTTTGTCTAACCAGCCGTCATATCTGTTCCATCCGCCAGGGACGTTTTCCTTTACGACATCATTTGTAATCAACGTATGATCCATTCTGTGTAGATGTAATTCTGTGTGATTATTTAGGTATTTAGTAAATAAATAATTAAACCAAATTTTGTATTGCTGATTCAACTTGTTAGCCAGGGTTCGTGAAGATAACCAAGATTTTTCCACTTTCAGTTGAGACTAAATAAGGTGACGATTAAATATTGACTGCTATTGAGGTAAAATATTACCTGGTCTTTAAGAGTTTATTCGGAAGACAACAGCTCTATTAACATTCTTTCGTGGTGCCCCGACTTTCTAGTTAATTGCATTTACCTGATTAGCTTAATCAGGTAATATTAATTACAGAGAAATTATTTTATAGAATAGCATGTCATATCACTTAATCTGGCATAGCCAAAGACACAACAACTCGCACGTCCAGGGATTCCACCTCGCCTCCGAGTCATCCCGGAAGTCCCCGACGGTCCCGTGGCCGAGAGCACCCAAGATTTCACGACGTTCCTCGAGAGTCACCGGGAAGGGCCGAGGCACTGTTTCCCGAGCCCGTGCAACTAGGCAGGGCTGGACTGTTGCCAGCAGAATAGCAACACCGGATCAGCACAAGGAGCTGTCTGTATTGCGGGACTTTTGGTCATTTTGTGTTCTCGTGCCCGGTAAAAGACCAKGCTCACCGGTAGGAGTGAGTACTCTGGTGGGGCATATGGGGAACTTTTCTACTTCCCTTACTCGCACCGCTTTTCATGACATTCTGCTGTGGGAAATTCCTTTGACCTCATGGCTTGGTTTTTGCTTTTTTATTTTTCTTGTTTCCGCTTTGTCATTATTGGGTATTGTGTGTAGATTTATGAGTAACATTTGTTATTTAATCAATTTTAGAATAAGGTTTTAACGTAACAAAATGTGGAAAATGTTACTTTCCAGGTGATCTTAATGTTTTGTATACTCAGTGTATAGTATTAATTTGTTATATCTGTGCCTATACTGTCCATGGGTTTCTAGTAGATAGACCATATGGTTCAAGAGAAAATAGCCTAATTAATGAAAAAAGCATCTAATCAACAATGACATTATTTTCAATTAACTCTGTAACTCTTACAACTATTGACTTTTTCCACAACTGCCACCAGTTTAACATCAAACCATTGACAATGAATACATGTTGACATAATAATAAATAAGTGTGAAAAATAATGGAAATTATATTTCATGCTGAAACCCTCATACTAAACACCAATGGTATTCACTGAGTTGATGGTTTATATTTAATATTTATTTTTACAGCTGTCATTCTATTTTAAAGTCATCTTATTGAATTATTTCATATATTTGACATAATAAGGCCACACAGAGGGCCGGCCAGAATTAGACACCTGGACATAGACACCTGGAAGTGCCCAAAAGGGCCACTAGATGTCTTGAGATAGATTACATCAAATCCATGAAAGATATCAAAATGCTGGTAGTTTACTGGTAAACGTATAAAGCTTCCAGTAATATACCCTCCCTTTTCAACCCTAGCACTGTCATACGCCCAAATGTATCACCTGATCAAATGCCCTGTCATATGCCCAAATGTATGGCCTGATCGAATGCCTTGGTATATACCCAAAGGTCTTGATATGCCAGTGTATGAAATACAATATGTCGAAACATATATGATCCAAGCACGTTTTTTTGTATGCTTTATTATCAGTATATTAGGGACTGAGAAAATACAGTATGCCCAACTAAGCAGAATGATAATTCTGTATGGTTATTTACTTCAGTCTGTGTAGAGTATCATTGTAATCACAATGATATGCCCAATGTATGACAGAGGCCTTGGTATGCCCAATATCTGACAGAGGCCTTGATATGCCGCAGTGAAATGACAGAGGTCTTGATATGCCCGTGATGACAGAGGTTTGATATGCCCCGTGTATGACAGAGTCTTGATATGCCCAATGTATGACAAGGCTTTGATATGCCGTGTATGACAGAGGTCTTGATATGCCCAATGTATGACAGAGGCCTTGATATGCCCAATGAATGACATACAGTATGTTGAAACATATATGATCCAAGCAGGTTTTTTGTATGCTTTGTTATCAGTATATTAGGCACTGATAAAATACAGTATGCCCAACTAAGCAGAAAGATAGCTGTTGTGGTTCATTAACTTCAGTCTGTGTAAAGTATCATTGTAATCTCAATAATGAGTATTCTCAATGATGTGAATCTGTCTGGGAAACTTTAACATACTGTATTTATAAACATACTGTTATACACCTGTATGTTATGACTTCTGTCTGCTGATCATAGACTTATACATGTCATCTTAAACTCTGAAAATGTATTGCATTTCAGTATAGACACTTGGCTTGATCAGTTGGTTTGATGTATTATCAAAATTAACTTAGAACTTTTAGATGACTTTATAGCAGTCCTATTCAATTCGTTTTTCAATTCAGTAAATCAAAATGTAAGTAACATAACATAGATGTGTACATAGAGAAACCTATGACAAGGCAACCTTTACAGGACTCCAGGAGGAAAGCATGGTATATGGATAATAAATTGATAATTGGGAAACAAAAGCAAAGTAACTGAACTAGGGAACACAGGTAGCTTCCTGTCTTTGATATTACCTACATCTTGCCTGTAAACAATCGTTAGACAAGGCTAAAAAAGACACCTGACGATGTGGGCCCTGATTACCTTGATGAGCTTAAAGTCTTATGTGTCTGTGTGTGTGCGTGTGTGTGCGCATCATTTACTTAATTTGACCATCTGTGCATGCTAAAGGAGAGAGAAGAAGAGTCCTCCAATCCTATGTGATCCTTTCAGCTACTCAGTCTCTCTGGCTCTGTTACTTGGGTAGGACCTCGTAGCTTCCAGAAGCCTCATCTACGAACCCCGTAAGAAAGTCGGTATGATCCATCTATTCAAGAACCCAGTAAAGAAGATTGATTTAGGGGCTGAATTGTTGCCGAGTTTTCGTAAGGTATGCACCCTGCTGAACACCCAAGTTTAAGTTTTCAACGGTAATCAGACAGAAGCACCGATGGATGAGCAGGTCTATCCACACTTACTAGGCTAAATATTTGGTTGTGTATCTCTTTATTGAAATCACATCACAAACTGACATTTTTAATCTAAAGTCTTTTTCAACGTCTGGACATAAAAAATGGGTTGTTCCCCATCCAAAGGTCATCTCTTCCCAGGGATCCCAGATGGGGTACACAAGGCTCTGCTGCCAGTACCACCAGAGGTGGGTAACATCAAGCCTGTTGAGGGAGAAAACCAAGATATTAACAATACGGATATTGACGAAGAAGTGGAGGAACTCCCACTATCAGCTGAAGAGGAAAATCCTATGGCCGCCCTGGGAAAAGTGGCGGACATGGCCCCCAACACAGCCGTTGTGTCAAACCTAGGGGCCGTCTCTCAAATAGAGGTCAAAATGACATCACAGGTGAGAAACACACAGAGTGAGGAGTTACCGGAAAAGCAGGCAAAAAAGGTCAAGAAGCGAAGGAAGAATAAGGGCGTCAAACGAGGCTGCCGAAAAGAAAAGGAGACAAACACCTCAATCATCCAGGGGAAGGTGGACCTTCCCATGCACATGGTGAGAGCTCACCAGGCCGCCTACGAATACCTGAACCCCAACATCTCCAAGTGTGAGACCCTGCTGGGGCTGCTGGACCAGGCCGCCCAGACCCAGCTCTCCCTGCAGCCCATGATGACAGCCATTGTGATGCGCTTCGAGGAGGTCAACCAGGCCCTGGAGGAGATGGCTGAGGAAGGGGAGCTGATGCTGAAGGAGCATGGCAACCACATGGCCTGGCCATCCGAGGTAAGGGACCCAGCTCCCACCCCCTCCAAGCCCAATGCTGACCCATCAGAAACCCCCCCAGACCTGCTGCAGCTGCTGCTCCAGCATTCTACTGAAAAGATGAAGCTGGTGGGGAGCTCGATCCAAGGCCTGGGAGACACCGCTCTGGAAGAGGCGGCAGACTTCTTCGCCTCGCTATCTAGACTACTGGGAGAGAGGCTGCAGGCCAAGCGGGCAGTAGAGGAGCGTCTGACCCAGGTGCTGGCTCGCGTGGAGGCAGCTGCCAAGTGCAACCTCGATGACTTGTCCCTGCACAGCGAGGACAGTGGCATCGGGGGAGAGAACGAGTCACTGATGGGATCAGAGCGCCACCGTCGTCAATGGGGGAGTTCTGGGTCTGGTGGCAGTGCACGCCCCACACCCCCAAGCCATTCACCTGACCAGGTATGCCTTAACGAAGGTGAGGAGGGGGAAGAAAATGAGGAAGACGATGATGATAATGAAGATGAGGAGGATGAAGAGGAAGAGAGGTCAGGGAGGGTGCGGTCCAACTCATCCCCGCCAGACCCCATACAGAACACCAAGCACAGCAAAGGGCAGCCCCCCAAACGACCCCAGACAGCTGCCCCCTTGGGCAGGCCGGTGAGACCACCACGGTCACTGTCCATAGAATCTCTACATATTCAGGAGCTGCAACAAAAAGACCTGGACCGACGGACGGGAAACAACTCTCTGAGAAGATGCTCTTCAGGGGGGCAGAGGGTTGCTAGATATGGACTCAAAGGGTCCACAAAGGCAAACCAAGCACCAAATTCACTACCAGCGATAGCACCACAACCCCCTGGTCGCAACTCCGTCAAAAGACTCATAAACACATTCAGTGGTGGGGTGGACGGCAGACCAGGCCAAAGTCTCCCTAGTGCACACCTTAGGGGGTCTAGGAGCAGTGGAACTCCCCTCTTACCCGACATTGGAAGTGGAGAGGACATTGTCAATGGTAACAACAATAAGAACATCTGGGCAGCGGAAGGCGGGGAGGGCCTGGATGATGACAACCTGCCCCCCCCTCCCCCTGAGGTTCTGATGGACAATTCCTATGAGAGCAATGAGGAAAACCCGGATGATGAGGAAGGGGAAGAGGAGGACACCGACAGTAGGGGCCACCCTGTGCCACGCCAAAGGAGCACCGCCTCTCAGCGCCTGAGGGCCTCGTTGCAGAACATGACGGTGCTGCCCAACCGTGGAAGTGTCGGACCAATCAGACAGGATCCCGAGACGAGGGGTGGACAGCAGCCAGCATCTGAAGGCGACCAAGAGAATGAGCAGGCCGCCTCTCTCTACCATAAGGCCCGCAAGATCATCCACCTTCGCAACGCAGCTGAATCCGCTGCAAACAGATCTGACCAGGGGGTTCGAGGACCCCTTAGAGCTGGGGTGAGTCTCAGGCAAGGAAGCAGCAACCCCTATGAGGGGGAGTATTACCCCACCAGCATGCCACCGACCGTCCCACCAGTCTCCAGAGTTCGTCTACCACCCTCTTGTCCCTCTACACACCACAGACTACCAAGCCCCCCTGCTTTCGCACAGCCTAATCCACCCTCACGTCCACCCTCTCCCCGGGTCTTGAGATGGAGCAAGGAGGACAGTGGTGAAGACATGTTACCCTCAGTGTCCTTCAACGATGCTCGATCTGTGTTCTGTCAAAATGGCCAAACCAACTCCCAGAGCTGGACCCCTCACTATAGCTCTACGCTCCCTAGACCCTATGGTGAGCCCTCCCGGGGAAGGCTGTCCACACGCGGGTCCCAGACTGTCAGTCGGCGCAGCCAGTCTGACCAGAGACCCAGCCTGACAACACAACAACAGGATTTGTCCAACCCAGGCACACCACGGGGCCGGACACGAGGAAGTGAGCCAAATATGTCCAAAAGCAGTGATAGGTGAGTGTTTCCCTTTACTCCCTTTGTCTAGCTACCAGTTTAGTGGATATTAGACCAAAGGCTTCCAAATTAATGTAAATGCAGAATTATGATCATGTGTTAGAAAGTAGCCAAACAAAAAATGTCAGAGAATAGTGAATAGAAAAATAAACAGATACATTAGTTAACCTACAAAAGTAGAAATTCAACTTGATAATATCTCAATGAACTACAGTATCTATGCTCAAATCAAACTTTATTTATATAGCACATTTCTTAAAAGGTGAGAGATAAAAACACAAGACGTTTTCTAAATTAGGAGACAAATACTATAACAACAACTGTGAAACTATGAGCTTGTTTGTTTTGCTTGACTTCTTCCAAAGGTCAATACTTTTGACGCCATGTAGATGGTATCTGATTCCATCAGCTGTCACTCAGTGGGTGGGTGTATGTACTGTAGCAAGGCTCAAGCCATGCCCACCAGTAGTCTGTGACGCTAACAGACCTAGCTATCACCCATAGACAATGATAGAGGCATCTAGCGGCCAAAAGGCCTTATTAGCATGGCCAGCGCCATTGAGGGCTTCCACCATTTTAACGTAGTCAACTGGGTGGGACTTCCAACTTCATTGGCTGATCCATCATGGTGACTCTGTTGGAGTCATGTCCAATTGGGTCATCAGGAGAGATCAGCTTATCGTGAAGAAGAAAATGTACTATTTCAAAATGGAGATAGCCTCAATGGCGCTGCCCATGCTGTCACAGACACTATAATGGCACAGATACAGAGAGTAGTCCTCTATCTATCTCTATGCTATCACCTTCAGTTTAGAACATCATCCTAAAACAGAATGTGAATCCACAGTTGGTAGATTAATTTGAGCAACAATTTAGAATTACCATTCAGGAATTTAAATGCTCAATATTCAAATGAAAAGACACCTACACACTTTATTTTGGATTTATATAACTCTTTAAAAAAAATGTAAAGTCATCTCAAACTGTTAAAGTAATAAACAACTTGTCAAAAGAGCATAGCGCAAACAAACGTTTATTCTACATTTCTCAACTATAAATAATCACAACAACCTAGCGAGAAGTGTTTACTTGATACAAGAGCCATTCCGTAACATTAAACATATGTACACTTTAGTAGCCCTAACCATTTTGATGAACAGATGTGACCTGAGATTTAACTTAGAGGCAAAACAAAATAAGTAGAACAACAAATACGTGACACAGCTTACACATATGGTAGCCTGCACAATTTTCAAGCTTCTTTCAATTCCTACAGACGCCTGAGGATTCTTCATAGGTGTGGTAACTGGTGTATTCAATGGCAACTAGAGCGAAACAAGTCCAGTGGCATTTTGATGGATCAGTTTTCCAGGTAGTGGGTGTGATCATCAGATTTTTTCAGATACATCAACTTTGTCTATGTGGGTTAATAATCGTCATGTCACAGTAAATTCCAAAGTCTGCATAACAAACGTGTGCTTAACAAGTTAGTCAATGGTCAAGTATTGGGGAACACAATCTTCAAAGCAGAGTGCTGATTATCGAGATTGGATGTTAACCTAGCAGTTGAGAGCGTTGAGCCAGTAACAGAAAGGTCGCTGGTTCGAATTCCCGACCTGACCAGGTGATAAAAAAGGTTTTTAAATCAAATCCGGTCGATGTGCCCTTGAGCAAGGCACTAAACCCTAATTGTTAATTTAAGTCGCTCTGGATAAGAGCGTCTGCTAATTGACTTAGATGTAAATATATATATATATATATATATAAACACAGTAGGCCAGAGGGGGAGAGAGTATCACAGGAATGTGGACACTTCTTACTGTAAAAAACTGAAGTGACACTTCTCAACATTAGATGAGGTGCTATAAGTTTAGCCTAATGTTACAGCAGACGATCAACGTCAACAATGTATTTTATTGGTACATTTACCCTTCTTGAGTGTGAGTAATTAAACATGGGGGGACTGAGGACTGCAAATTGCAAGAACATGTTGTCTGTTAGGCCATTAGCATAAACTTGAGCACAACAACAACTTTAAATTCTATATTTGAACCCAATACCTTGTTATCAGTGTTTACATCACCATCACTCACTTACCCTACGTACTGCCTCCAGATTTACCCTGAGACAAACCACCTGTTTGGCCTAATCCTGGGTAGATTAGCTCTCCTTCCCCACTGCATCTCCCAGCTACCTAGTCCGCTACCCCATAATCCACGACTACATCCACAACTAAAGCCTCTCCTTTTCCTGTTGTCTTATAGGATGGTCAATGGTCTTGTGATGGAAGGGGACAACCAATCAGATCCAAGTGCTGTTGATACTGATTTGGATCCTGAGCAGTAGTGCATGGCAGTCTGCCAAGGCAGAATCTACCAAGCGAATTAGAGGGTGAGGACTGAGCATAGAAAGGGATTATGGATTAGGAGGACTCTTAAGGCTAAGACTTCCCTTCTAATGAGAAGAGAAGGGGCTTATTCTAAGAAAGTGTGTTAGGTAATTGACCATGCTTCTCCCTCAGATTGCTTGACTGCAATAGAGAAAAGGTTGAAATACAGTGTACATGTTTTGGTCTATCTATTACGTCCTCTGATATGATGTTTTGTAATACAGTAATTACTGAAAACAAAAAACTATTTTGGGATATGTTGATTTATTGAGTGTACGTTGCGATCTGTCAGTACATTTGTGGAAATTAAAATCAATGTAATATACTGTATTGACTAAGACTAATTATATATTGGTGAATAGGTACAATTATTTGTTTCTTGTCCATGTCCTATTGTTTTTGAATTAGCATTTTGTGTTTGAACTGTTGGTATTTTTGTTATACAGTAACTACAGAGTTTGTTTACAAATGTTGTTTTATTATTATTTCGTAGTTTCACCTTTGTATTTTGTTTATTTCCATTTTTTCTACCTGTTCCCAATAAAAAATATATATATATATACTGCCAACAGAGGAGAGAGGTGTAACTTAAACACATTACGTCACCCAGCTATAAATGGCTCCCCGAATCGTCTCACAATACAGTTCTCTGAGCATTAAAATAATTATAGGTTATATTCTGTGTTATTATGTTAGGCCTATACATTTTCTTGGGGGGACCTGACAAATGAGCATGTATTACAAGGGAAATAGTCAACTGCTCATTTGCAAAAAACATTTTCATAGTTCCTGATTCCCACACCCTTGCTGTGCATAAAGGATAAACTCATCAGTTTAAGTCAGCTATGAGATAATAAACCTGTTGTCCCACTGGTCCATTTTTTATAGAACTGCACCCAGAAACGTGAAATACTGTAGCAAATTGCAGCTTGTAGCAGATTGTATTTTCATAAAAAGTCAAGCTAGTCTGCACCAGAACATTAATTTGTCTGACTGTCTACAGTAATGATTTACAGAGAGAATGCAAGAGAGAGAGAGTATGTGAGAGAAAGAGAAGTAAAAAGGTTAGACATCAGGAATTTACAGTCACATTGACAGTACATACAGTGCAATCGGGAAGTATTCAGACCCCTTGACTTTTTTCACGTTTTGTTACGTTACAGCCTTATTATAAATTGGATTAAATAATTTTTTCCCCCCTCATTAATCTACATACAAGACCCCATAATGGCAAAGTAAAAACGTATTTTTAGGAATGTTTGCAAATTTAAATAACAAAACGGAAATATCACATTTACATAAGTATTCAGACCCTTTACTCAGTACTTTGTTGAAGCATCTTTGGCAGCGATTACAGCCTTGAGTCTTCTTGGGTGTGACGCTACAAGCTTGGCACACCTGTATTTGGGGAGTTTCTCCCATTCTTCTCTGCAGATCCTCTCAAGCTCTGTCAGGTTGGATAGGGAGCGTCGCTGGACAACTATTTTCCAGGTCTCTCCAGAGATGTTAGATCAGGTTCAAGTCCGGGCTCTGACTGGGCCACTCAAGGACATTCAGAGACTTGTCCCGAAGCCACTTATGCATTGTCTTGGCTGTGTTCTTAGGGTTGTTGTCCTGTTGGAAGGTGAACCTTTGCCCCAGTGTGAGGTCCTGAGTGCTCTAGAGCAGGTTTTCATAAAGGATCTCTGTACTTTGCTCTGTTCATCTTTCCCTCGATCCTGACTAGTCTCCCAGTCCTTGTCACTGAAAAACATTCGCACAGCATGATGCTGACACCACCATGCTTCACCGTAGGGATGGTGCCAGGTTTCCTCCAGACGTGACACGTGGCATTCAGGCCAAAGAGTTCAATCTTGGTTTCATCAGACCAGAGAATCTTGTTTCTCATGGTCTGAGAGTACTTTAGGTGCCTTTTGGCAAACTCCAAGCAGGCTGTCATGTGCCTTTTACTGAGGAGTGGCTTCCGTGTGGCCACCATACCATAGAGGCCTGATTGGTGGAGTGCTGCAGATGGGTGTCCTTCTGGAAGATTCCCCATCTCCACAGAGAAACTCTGGAGCTCTGTGAGTGACCATCAGGTTATTGGTCACCTCCCTGACCAAGGCCCTACTCCCTTGATTGCTCAGTTTGGTACCCTTCCTCAGATCTGTGCCTCGACACAATCCTGTCTCGGAGCTCTATGGACAATTCCGTCGACCTCATGGCTTGGTTTTTGCTCTGACATGCACTGTCAACTGTGGGACCTTATATATAGACAGGTGTGTGCCTTTCCAAATCATGTCCAGTCAATTGAATTTACCACAGGTGGACTCCAATCAAGTTGTAGAAACATCTCAAGGATGATCAATGGACCAGGATGCACCTGAGCTCAATTTCGAGTCTCATAGCAAAGGGGCTGAATACTTATTTAAATAAGGTATTTCTGTTTTACATTTTTTATATATTTGCACAATTTCTAAATACCCTAAAGCGAAAACAAGGTGTTTGTGGATTGATGAGGAATTTTTATTTATTTAATCAATTTTAGAATAAGGCTGTAACGTAACAAAATGTGGAAAAAGTCAAGGGGTCTGAATACTTTCCGAATGCACTGTATAAAGTATGAAACCGATTAGACTTTCTGCCAGTTGTAACCTCCATTGCAATGCACACTTACTTGACACGCATTCGTTCTACACAACTCTGGTGCTTTCGTTTCAACATTTTTGTGAACCTCTCCTACCTGCCAACTTTAGGGAGTGTCATGCTTCGCTGTGAACTGTCTCGACTTGCCAGTCGGCTTTAGGAGCGCCTTTCCCAAGCTACTCAAACAGCCTGTGAATTCCCCTGCTGTCAATTGGGTCTTTCAACACAAAATGACAGACAAAGGACTCACAGATGAGGCTGCGTCCGCAGCATGCAAAGAAGGGGAACCTATCACCCAGGTGAGTGCCACACGGATGGAGCGCACATTAAATAGAATATGTAAGCTAGCATTAATGTATCACTTATTCACAGTAGGCCTATTTTACTTGCTTGACAGTCTGTCTCAGCAAACCTGTTGTTGAGCAAGAGTCCCCCTCAGCTATGTTAGTTGTAGGCTACATAGCCAAGCCCTGTGCTCCTTTAGCAAATACCATAGGAAAGTGTTTACTAGTAGTCCTAGTTCCAGGCCTTAGAATGCCATTATTTATACAGAGTAATGTGTTGCCTCTAGTTTGAGTTCTAACTTATCTTCTAGAGTTGTAAACTGAGAACATAGCTGAGGAGGACAGGGTAAAAACATATTTTGCAATTGACCTCTCTTTCTCTCTAATTCAATTTCAGTTCAATTTCAATTTAAGGGCTTTATAGGCATGGGAAACGTATGTTTGCATTGCCAAAGCAAGTGAAATAGATAATAAACAAAAGCAAAATAAACAATAAAAAATTAACAGTAAACATTACTTACAAAAGTTCCAAAAGAATAAACACATTTCAAATGTCATATTATGTATATATAGTGTTGTAATGATGTGCAAATAGTTAAAGTACGAAATGGAAAATAAATAAACATAAATATAGGTTGTATTTACAATGGTGTTTGTTCTTCACTGGTTGCCCTTTTTTTGTGGCAACAGGTCACACATCTTGCTGCTGTGATGGCACACTGTGGTATTTCACCCAATAGACATGGGAGTTTATCAAAATTGGATTTGTTTTCAAATCCTTTGTAGGTCTGTGTAATCTGAGGGAAATATGTGTCTCTAATATATATTTGGCAGGAGGTTAGGAAGTGCAGCTCAGTTTCCACCTCATTTTGTGGGCAGTATGCACATAGCCTGTCTTCTCTTGAGAGTCAGGTCTGCCTTTGGCGGCCTTTCTCAATAGCAAGGCTATGCTCACTGAGTCTGTACATAGTCAAAGATTTCCTTAATTGTGGGTCAGTCACAATGGTCAGGTATTCTGCCACTGTGTACTCTCTGTTTGGGGCCAAAAAGCATTCTAGTTTGCTCTGTTTTTTTGTTAATTCTTTCCAATGTGTCAAGGAATTCTCTTTTTGTTTTGTCATGATTTGGTTGGGTCTAATTGTGTTGCACTCTCTCTCTCTCGCCACCCTCTCTCTCTCTACCCCCTCTCTTGCTCACTCTGTCTCTCCCCATCACTCTCTCTGTCCTCTCTCCCCTGTCCTATCTCTCTCCCCCCTGTCCCTCTCTTTCCACCTGTCCCCCCATTTCTCTCACTCTCTGTCTCTCTCTGTCTCACAATCTTTCCCCGTCATTCTCTGTCTCTCTCTCCCCATGTCCCTCTCCCTCTCTCCACACTTGTCTCCCCCTGTCCCTCTCTCTCTCCCCCCGTCCCTTTCCCCCTCTGTCTCACCCCGTCACACACACACACACACACACACACACACACAACACACACACAACAACACACCACACACACAACACACCACTCTCTCCCCCCTCTCTCCCCCACCTGTCCTCTCTCTCCACCTGTCCCCCGTTTCTCTCTCTCCCCCCCTCTCTCCCCACCTGTCCTCTCTCTACCTGTCCAACCGTTTCTCTCTCTCCCCCTCTCTCTCGTTCACTCTGTCTCGCTCTGTCTCCCCGTCACTCTCTGTCTCCCCGTCACTCTCTCTGTCTCTCCCCCTGTCCCTCTCTCCCCACCTGTCTCCCCCTCTCTCTCTCTCTCTGTGTCTGTGTGTTTCCCCCTGTCTCTCCCCAGGACTACATGATGCAGCAAACCATGCTGAGGGTAAAAGACCCTCTCAAGTCTTTAGACTTCTACACTCGCATCATGGGCATGACGTGAGTCCTATACTGCTCTCTCACACACACACACAAAGGCGTTTCATGCCTAGTACCCTACCCCTCTAGAAGATGTCTCACTCTGTGAGTGGAACGAGGAAGGACCTAACTGAATTTGTCTAAAAGAAAGTTTCATTTTCGTTGCAAAACCTTTTCCATTTGTAGTAAATGGTTTCTATTGCTAAACGTTTTGCAAGACAATCGGCATAATGAATACACCCCAATTGTGATTCCTATTTGCCTCAGGTTGCTGCAGAAGATAGACTTCCCATCAATGCTCTTCACACTCTACTTCCTGGGTTATGAGGAAAAGAAGGAGATCCCTACAGATGTAAAGGAGAGGACAGCATGGACTTTCTCTCGACGAGCCACCATCGAACTCACACAGTAGGCACCCCACTTAAAACCTCAGCACACACAAGCACATAGATTCCAGATCTGCTAGTCGAGCTATGAAGTGCCCTGTAAACATGGAATATAATAGAAGATGATCCAGTAACATCTAACCAGGGGTCTCCAACAGGTCGATGAGATGATCCTGTAACATCTAACCAGGGGTCTCCAACAGGTCGATGAGATGATCCTGTAACATCTAACCAGGGGTCTCCAACAGGTCGATGAAATTATCCTGTAACATCTAACCCAGGGGTCTCCAACAGGTCGATGAGATGATCCTGTAACATCTAACCAGGGGTCTCCAACAGGTCGATGAGATGATCCTGTAACATCTAATCCAGTGGTCTCCAACAGGTCGATGAGATGATCCTGTAATATCTAACCAGGGGTCTCCAACAGGTCGATGAAATAATCCTGTTACATCTAACCCAGGAGTACCCAACAGGTCGATGAAATAATCCCATTACATCTAACCCAGGGGTACCCAACAGGTCGATAGCAAGCTATACGTAGTTTGTGTGCTGTCAACGAGTAGCTCGCAAGTTGATACTGAGAAATAATCAGTAGCCTAATATTACATGATTAAATCAAATAAATAATTGTTCTAATCAAACGACAGGTTCTAGGCCCATTTATAGGGAACAGTCGAAGGCAGATAGCTTAGCACCCCGTGTTATCGGCATATATTACCTTCAACAGTGTTATCTTGTGATAAAGCCATCAATGTTTTGTGATTATTGGTGTTGTAAAAATGTTAGCCAACGGGTTATCAATTAGTAGTATTTCCACTGAAATGTCAAACATGCTATCAGCTTTTTGATAAGTGGGTTATCAAAAAACATAAGTTCCGTATTATTGGCATACGGTCCTGTCACGCCCTGACTTTAGTTATATTTGCCTTCTTTATTATTTTGTTTAGGTCAGGGTGTGACAAGGGTGGTTTGTTTAGTTTTTGTATTGTCTAGTTTTTTTTTGTCTTGTCTAGGTTTTTGTCTTATCTAGGGTTTTTTGGTTATCTATGGGGATTTTGTATTGTCTAGGGGTATGTAGGTTTATGGTGGCCTGAATGGGTTCCCAATCAGAGACAGCTGTTTATCGTTGTCTCTGATTGGGGAGCCTATTTAGGTTGCCATTTCCATGTTGGTTTTGTGGGTAGTTGTCCATGTTTAGTTGCCTGGATGCACTATGTTGGCTTCACGTGTCGGTTGGATATTTATCGTTTTGATGGCGACATCGTTAAATAAAGTATGTACGCTCAAAACGCTGCGCCTTGGGCCACTCCTTTAAACGGCCGCTGACAGGTCCCCAGTTATTGCCACCTTACTATTTGGTTTAATTACAAGATATATCCGTAAAAAAAAAAATTTAAAACCAACCTCGTATCCAAAGTGTTTACTAGATAGTTGGCTAGCCTTCCTGTGAAAAAAAAGAGACTTGCCTGTCAACTTTCATTGCGTAGCCAGGTGCACCCTCCGTGGACTCTTAAAATAATTGTCATTCACCAACAGATTCAGTGTTGTAACCAAATAATGTCTCATAATTTTTTTACAGATGAATCTTATGTTTTGAGAAAGTAGTTAATATTATAATATAAATGAGTATGAATAATTTACATAAAATAAAACTTTAATTCAGTCATGTGCATTGACAAACAATTAAAACAATGTTGGAGTTGTGTTGCAAAGATGCACTTGGAAAGTAAAGGAAAATGGGTTGAATAAATATATATTTTTGACATGTTCAAAAAAAAAAAAATGTAACCTTTATTTAACCAGGTAGGCAAGTTGAGAACAAGTTCTCATTTACAATTGCGACCTGCCAAGATAAAGCAAAACAGTCGACACATAACAACAACACAGAGTTACACATGGAGTAAAACAAACATACAGTCAATAATGCAGTAGAAAAAGAAGTCTATATACAATGTGAGCAAATGAGGTGAAATAAGGAAGGTAAAGGCCATGGTGGCGAAGTAAATACAATATAGCGAAGTAAAACACTGGAATGGTAGATTTGCAGTGGAAGAATGTGCAAAGTAGAAATAGAAATAATGGGGTGCAAAGGAGCAAAATAAATAAATACAGTAGGGGAAGAAGTAGTTGTTTGGGCTAAATTATAGATGGGCTATGTACAGGTGCAGTAATCTGTGAGCTTCTCTGACAGCTGGTGCTTAAAGCTAGTGAGGGAGATAAGTGTTTCCAGTTTCAGAGATTTTTGTAGTTCGTTCCAGTCATTGGCAGCAGAGAACTGGAAGGAGAGGCGGCCAAAGGAGGAATTGGTTTTGGGGGTGACCAGAGAGATATACCTGCTGGAGCGCATAAATAATTTTATATGAAAACAAACAAAACAATTAAATCTCGATCTCCATCCCTATCTTGTCACAAAAATTTGAATAGAAAATTATCCAACCAGAATGAAAATGTTTGTTTTGTTTTTTGGTAGATACAGTACTACACCAATTTTCATCCTCTGGTGCAAGCGATGTGGGTGGTCCACTGCGACAACCATGGGTCAACCGGCCGCTCAGCCTGTCCGCCCGGGTCTACCGAGGTACACCATGCACCTTGGTAGATAAGAGAATAAAACTGTTACTAGCAGATGAAATGTGCATACACGTGGTAATCTCCTAAAAACAAAAGATGCCTAACATTGGCAGCCWGSCGGATAGCCATCCCTGCCCCGCAGTCCTCCACTGCATGGAACATGTCCACCTCACTCCACTGTTTCCTCTTGACTTTCTCCATGCTGTGGTGGTAAATACATGTAGCTAAATAACTTGGCATACTATACACATTTTAGAAAGATAACTCAATCTGAATATGTATAAACATTTACACTTCAAAGTTAAGGCAATTGAAAGGTGATGAACGTTTTCACAATAACTGAAAGTGTACCCACGTTTTTTATTTGATGATATCTGTAATGAAAATTGTCCCAATTAGTTTAATATTGATGCATACATTATAACACTTGACTAAATACTACCTCTATGTAACGTTAGCTGTTGTAAAATGAAACATAGCCTACAGTGATAAAACGCCCCCGTCAGAGGACTCTAATTTTCATACGGTAAAGCTTGACAACTTTCAGTTGTTTTCGTGATATGTATTATCTAAAGCTTAAAATGTCTTTCCTTTTTGCTTACTTAGCAGTTCTATCAACATTTAGCAACCAAGCTAGCAACAACATTAGCAAATCCGTTAGCTATATTTCAGAGGTAAAAAATTGAATATTAATGAATGACGTGTTGTCTGTCGCGCATTCGAATTGTACGATATACAGCGTGTCCCACAAAATGTGTATACATATTACTTTTTTGAAAACTCTCAAAACCTAACTTACATAAATTGCAATAAAAATCGGTGGTCAGTTAGCTACAAGGGTGTCTTCAGTTAGCTAGAAGGGTATCGTTCATTTAAATGTTGAGCTCGAGGTGATTTAGTCCTCCAACCGCTAGAGAGTGTCCGATGTTGGGGGAAAATTAGCTATAACATATGAAAAAGTATAGAAGTTTGCTTGTTTGAAACAGGTATAACGTTACTGTCAAATACATTACTCCTACCGGACAGATAGTAGTGATGGGCATTCCGACTCTTTCGGCTCAGCTCACCAAAAAGAGMCGTCTCTTTTGGTTCTCAGACTGCTCTTTAAAAAAAAAACGTTTTGTATTTTTTCAAGTCAAACAGTTTGCGATAGTTTGATTATAATTGGTGTTAAAACAGTTCTAATTAAATTATTAAATGAAATCATACTCTAACTT
This sequence comes from Salvelinus sp. IW2-2015, assembly GCF_002910315.2. NCBI lineage: Eukaryota > Metazoa > Chordata > Actinopteri > Salmoniformes > Salmonidae > Salvelinus > Salvelinus sp. IW2-2015. The sequence goes on along the minus strand of NW_019942588.1, from coordinate 588,082 downwards.
AACCACAATGTATTTAAAAATGCATTGGTTTGTTATGAAACATAATGCTATTAAACATGTGCATTTAAAGTATAACTTTTTAATGTATATAAACAAAGTGCCTATAAATGTAACAATTCAAAACGAGTACAATCTGAACAACATAATAATAGAATATTGCACCATATCAAAGACAAATAAATAACAATGTGCAAAACTGCAGCATCCCACTTAAAACATTAAACTGGTCCCTCTTTGCTCTCTCTTCTTTATTGCCATGTTATAACCAGCAGCACACAGCAATGCTGACCATATTTAGCTTTTATGATAGATTTTGTATTCAGAAATGCAAGCTGCCTCAAGCTGATGCGGTTTCTTCTCTCAATAATTATTTGTCCCGTTTTCGAGAAGACCCTCTCAGAGGGAACGGATGTGGCCACTATGCAGAGTCTCCCTGTCATGACTTTAGTAAGCCGTGGGTAGACAGAGGCCTTGTTCTTCCACCAGGGGCTCCTCCAAATAGGATCGGACCTGCATTATGGCGTCTGCTGAGGGATTCCTTTGTGCTGCATCTCCAGTTGCTCTCTCGTCAAACAGCATCCAAACAGCAGACGTTTGTGGCACTACTGCTGGTGCTTCTGCTCCCTCTTCTTCCTGTTGCTCTGGTGCCTGAGCCAGCTGACTGCTGGGGCTGTCCCTCCCTGCTACTGAGGTTATTCTTTGAAGAGCCTCATCAATCGCTCTGGCATCACTGAAGGCTAACTTCTTAAACCTGGGGTCAAGTGCAGTGGTTTCTGATAGCACGTGATTATATTCCATTCTGTGGAACTTTCTGTCCATTGATGAATATAGAGTGCCCATCAACTCTGTCACATGTCCTATGGTTACATTTGCTTCACTCTGGCGGCTGGCTGTGATTCGCTGCAGACCCTTACACAGGAGTATCATTTTTGAGGCTGTCACATAGCTGAAAAAAGATAACAGTAACTTATTAGTTCAGGTTCATGTTTTGTCTATTGATACTACATTCTCATCTACTACTCATATACATATAATGCCAGCAGCATACCACCCTGCATACCACTGTTGGCTTGCTTCTGAAGCTAAGCAGGGTCGGTCCTGGTCAGTCCCTGGATGGGAGACCAGATGCTGCTGGAAGTGGTGTTGGAGGGCCAGTAGGAGGCACTCTTTCCTCTGGTCTAAAAAATATCCCAATGCCCCAGGGCAGTGATTGGGGACACTGCCCTGTGTAGGGTGCCGTCTTTCGGATGGGACGTTAAACGGGTGTCCTGACTCTCTGAGGTCATTAAAGATCCCATGGCACTTATCGTAAGAGTAGGGGTGTTAACCCCGGTGTCCTGGCTAAATTCCCAATCTGGCCCTCAAACCATCATGGTCACCTAATAATCCCCAGTTTATAATTGGCTCATTCATCCCCCTCCTCTCCCCTGTAACTATTCCCCAGGTCGTTGCTGCAAATGAGAATGTGTTCTCAGTCAACTTACCTGGTAAAATAACGGTAAAAAAATAAAAATATAATACTGGATTAAATAATGATGTAGAAATAACTGCTTATGTACCTCTCTTCACTGATCTCCACAGTGACCTGCTCAAAGGGTTCCAGGACTCTGCACACCTCCTCCACCACCTCCCATTCCTATTGGGTCAGAGCATCAACAGGTGCATTGACAATGGCCAGGGTAGAGATGATGGCATCCTTTGACTCAAGAAACCGCTTCAACATATAAAATGTTGAATTTCACCTTGTAGTGCAGTCTTGATTGTTTAGGCCTCAGCTCAGGCATCCCCATCTGGCGTTGTGTAGACTTTCGTTTTTCAGCACCTACTGTGCTCCTGTGGAAGTATTCCACAGGTGCTTTCACTTTGTCCACAGTGGGCTTCATCACCTTCAGAGCATCTCTTACAATGAGGTTGATTGTGTGGGCAAGACATGGATGATGGGTCCATTTTAAAATGTTCATGACTTTGGTTATGTTAGCTGCATTGTCGCTAACACAACAGACCACTTTTCCATCTACTTGCCATTCTCTGCCACTCTCAGCAGTTCCTCTGCCAAGTTCTCTGAGGTGTGTCTGTCGCTGAACTGAAAGCAGTCCAGAAGACAGCTAGACATCGAAAAATCTTCAATGAAGTGACATGTAACCGACATGTAAGAAGTGGTTACCCTTGATGTCCAGCAGTCAGTGGTAAGGCAAACTGCAGTAGTTTTTTGGACTCTTTCCCGCACTGAAGCCTGTGCGCTCTCGTATAGTTGTGGAATAAGTACCTTTGAAAGGGTTTTCCTGCTTGGAATTGTGTACATTGGATTTAGACATTGCTATAATTTCTAAAACCTCTGTCCKCCACGATCGAAAATGGCTGGAAATCGGTGGCAATCATTTTAGCCAATGCAATATCAATTTGGCCTTGTTTTGCTACAGACATAGACTTTGGCGTAAACTGGTCCATAGAAGACTGCGTTGCTGTGGGTATCGGAGTTGGCCTACTTGACTGAGTGGATACATCTCCACGTGTGAAGGTGCTGGCTCCACCACTATCACTAGCAGGCCCGCTAGTTTCTCGAAGCTCCGCTACAGCTAGCTTCACAGTTGGGTGCACAGTTCGTATATGCTGGTGTTGTCACACCCTGATCAGTTTCACCTGTCCTCGTTATTGTCTCCACCCCCTCCAGGTGTCACTTATTTTCCCCAGTGTATTTATCTCTGTGTTTCCTGTCTCTCTGTGCCAGTTCATCTTGTATGTTACTCAAGTCAACCAGCGTGTTTTTCCCGTAATCCTTTTGCTATTCTCTTTTTGATAGTCCTCCCAGTTTTGACCCCTGCCTGACTCTGGACTTCTTTCCCGCCTGCCTTATCATCCTGCCTGGCCTAACCTTGATTCTGCTTGCCCTTCGGTACCTTTTGGTCTGAACTGGTTTTGACTGTCCACGACCATTCTCTTGCCTTCCCCTATTGGATTAATAAATATTGTAAGACTCCAACCATCTGCCTCCTGTGTCTGCATCTGGGTCTCGCCTTGTGTCATGATAGGTGTAGGTTGTGCGTAGAACCGGCTTTATATGAGATTTTGTTTTGGCAAATTCTACACTGTGCTCTAACATTGTCTACGTTATTAAAATGCATCCAAATGCTACTGTGCTTCCGACTAATTTTCCAGCTGTTGTTTTCACAGCTGTCCTTCCTCTCTCTCCTCGGCTGCTAAGTGTGTGACTGTGAGTTGGCTCGGCCCTCCCTCACGCATCTTTGGTTCATTGGTTGACACTGCGTGTCTGATTGACAGGAACAACAGGTGAAGCTGTTAGTCTGAGCAGACAGTCAAAACAACTGTGTGTGCACTTGAGCATTTAGGCCTATTTTATATATCTTTTTTGTTCTTTGAATTAGTTAATTCTATTCATTTAAATCTTTTGATTATTCATATCTTAATTTTWATTTTATTTTTATAAATAGATTTGGCTCTTCTGATATGCCGGCTCTTTGTAGGCCTACTTCAACACGTGTCATGGCTATCTGTTAGTGATGGGTTGTTCGCTAACGAGCCGGCTCTTGAAGGTGAATGTTAGGAGCCGGGTCGTTAGCGAACGACCCATCACTAACAGATAGCCATGACACGTGTTGAAGTAGGCCTACAACAGTGCTTTCAGAGACTTGACAGAGTTCACATAAATACTGAACAACTGAAAACAAAAGACATTACTGCATTGGCAAAACTTGATCAAACTTATATAAATAATGTCACGATCGTCGTAAGCATACTCAGACCAAAGCGCAGTGCGATATGGGTTCCACATGTTTATTCAATGAAACGCACAAAAACAATAAAGAACAAACGAAACGTGATGTTCTGGAGTGCTCGCAGGCAACAACACAAAAACAAGATCCCACAAAAAAACAGTGGGGAAATGGCTGCCTAAATATGATCCCCAATCAGAGACAACGCTTAACAGCTGCCTCAGATTGGGAACCATACCAGGCCAACATAGAAATAAAACAACCTAGATTACCCACCCTAGTCACACCCTGACCTAACCAAAATAGAGAATAAAAAGGCTCTCTATGGTCAGGGCGTGACAAATAAATAAAAACTGATAGGGAAACAAACAAATCTTATTACACCATAGCCCAAACATTTCTCAAGGCTGCATGTCGTCTGAGATTCCCAAAGATTGGAAAGCAGCTGCGGTCATCCCCCTCTTCAAAGGGGGGGACACTCTTGACCCAAACTGCTACAGACCTATATCTATCCTACCCTGCCTTTCTAAGGTCTTCGAAAGCCAAGTCAACAAACAGATTACCGACCATTTCGAATCCCACCATACCTTCTCCGCTATGCAATCTGGTTTCAGAGCTGGTCATGGGTGCACCTCAGCCACGCTCAAGGTCCTAAACAATATCTTAACCGCCATCGATAAGAAACAATACTGTGCAGCCGTATTCATTGACCTGGCCAAGGCTTTCTACTCTGTCAATCACCACATCCTCATCGGCAGACTCGACAGCCTTGGTTTCTCAAATGATTGCCTCGCCTGGTTCACCAACTACTTCTCTGATAGAGTTCAGTGTGTCAAATCGGAGGGTCTGTTGTCCGGGCCTCTGGCAGTCTCTATGGGGGTGCCACAGGGTTCAATTCTTGGACCGACTCTTTTCTCTGTATACATCAATGATCTCACTCTTGCTGCTGGTGAGTCTCTGATCCACCTCTACGCAGACGACACCATTCTGTATACTTCTGGCCCTTCTTTGGACACTGTGTTAACAACCCTCCAGGCGAGCTTTAATGCCATGCAACTCTCCTTCCGTGGCCTCCAATTGCTCTTAAATACAAGTAAAACTAAATGCATGCTCTTCAACCGATCGCTGCCTGCACCTGCCCGCCTGTCCAACATCACTACTCTGGACGGCTCTGACTTAGAATATGTGGACAACTACAAATACCTAGGTGTCTGGTTAGACTATAAGCTCTCCTTACAGACTCACATCAAACATCTCCAATCCAAAGTTAAATCTAGAATTGGCTTCCTATTCCGCAACAAAGCATCCTTCACTCATGCTGCCAAACATACCCTTGTAAAACTGACCATCCTACCAATCTTTGACTTCGGTGATGTCATTTACAAAATAGCCTCCAATACCCTACTCAATAAATTGGATGCAGTCTATCACAGTGCCATCCGTTTTGTCACCAAAGCCCCATATACTACCCACCACTGCGACCTGTACGCTCTCGTTGGCTGGCCCTCGCTTCATACTCGTCGCCAAACCCACTGGCTCCAGGTCATCTACAAGACCCTGCTAGGTAAAGTCCCCCCTTATCTCAGCTCGCTGGTGACCATAGCAGCACGCGCTCCAGCAGGTATATCTCTCTGGTCACCCCCAAAATCAATTCTTCCTTTGGCCGCCTCTCCTTCCAGTTCTCTGCTGCCAATGACTGGAACGAACTACAAAAATCACTGAAACTGGAAACACTTATCTCCCTCACTAGCTTTAAGCACCAGCTGTCAGAGCAGCTCACAGATTACTGCACCTGTACATAGCCCATCTATAATTTAGCACAAACAACTACCTCTTTCCCTACTGTATTTATTTATTTATTTTGCTCCTTTGCACCCCATTATTTCTATTTCTACTTTGCACATTCTTCCACTGCAAATCWACCATTCCAGTGTTTTACTTCGCTATATTGTATTTACTTCGCCACCATGGCCTTTACCTTCCTTATTTCACCTCATTTGCTCACATTGTATATAGACTTATTTTCTACTGTATTATTGACTGTATGTTTGTTTTACTCCATGTGTAACTCTGTGTTGTTGTATGTGTCGAACTGCTTTGCTTTATCTTGGCCAGGTCGCAATTGTAAATGAGAACTTGTTCTCAACTTGCCTACCTGGTTAAATAAAGGTGAAATAAAAAATTATATATATTTTTTMATATAATGGTTGTGCTCACAAAGACTTGCACAGACTCTACACTGGACATTCAGGACAAAGCCAGAGAGGAAGAAGCAAAGCGAGAGGGTTTACTCCGCCCAAAAATTTGACAATGAAAGTAAGACCACAAAGTGAGAAATTTTTGTATGACAACCAATTTGGGAAACGATGTAATTGCTAATTTGCTACCTGAGGCTTATTTGATCGAATACAAGTTTCGTGATGGATAGGTTGTTACGAATGTACTGATATAAGTGGACGCATGTGGCATTTCGGCAACAATACTACTTTATATCAGAGTTGTACATGTAGTTAATTCAAATATTTGTAATGTTTTTATTTAACCAGGCAAGTCAGTTAAGAGCAACATTTTATTTACAATGCTGGCCCACCGGGGAACGGTGGGTTAACTGCCTTGTCCAGGGGTAGAACAACAGATTTTTTACCTTGTCAGCTCAGGGATTCGATCCAGCAACCTTTCGGTTACTGACCCAACGATCTAACCACTAGACTACCTGCTGGGGTGAATGATGGCCCTGGCTAGAATGGTCCTACCCCATCTCGCCTCCTCCAGCCTGCTATCTATCTTTTTGGACATGTATTTCCATTGTTAGAGCGGTCACTCGACTATCTTATAATAGAACATTTTTGACAAAGCTCTCATCTGAGCAGGTTTAAGAAGGGGTGCTTCATGTGATTCATGTTTTTTTGTATTACATACATTCTTCGAAATTCACAACAAAATGACATTAGCTGATGAAGATTATCTCATAGAACAAAACGTATAAGATTCCACGGACCTTATTTTCGGCATTTATCCAAAAACCTTAACCCATTAATTTTCCTCATAGGCTTTGTCCAACGAACCATGGCGGATTTGGTGTCTAGAAAAGACGCCATCAATATTTCTCTCTTATTCCTGTTTAATGTTCTTCACTAATTACTTTCTCCTCAGAAACATGGACCGAAACWATGGTTCCTACCCTGTCACAATACCATGATGGTGAAGATGATATACTGTATTTCTCACTTGACTTTTCTCTCTTCTCACTTCTCTGTTCTCTATAAGCAACTGGGGCTCTGAGTCAGATGAAAAATTATCTCTTCACAACGGAAACTCTGAACCGAGGGGTTTTGGTGAGAAAACTACATGATCTTTTAATTCAACATTTGAATGTGGTACAGCCGTTGTGTTTTTCAACCATGAGACAATTCCACATGATTTAAATTGTCCCACTCCACTTTCTCTATCATGCAGGGCACATCGGCATTGCTGTACCTGATGTTTATGCAGCCTGCAAAGTATTTGAAGAACAAGGAGTAACATTTGTTAAGAAACCGGATGATGGTATATTTTTCCCTCTTCTTTTCCCTCTCTCACATTATTTTGTGTTTATGTTTAGGGTCTCTGTGAAAAACAAATTTGTGTATAGAGTACATTACAGTTGACTAGTCATCTGTATCAGGCTGTTTCAGTTGTATTTTCTCAATTTGTAAATGTAACATTCTATTGTATTTTTCCACACAGGTAAAATGAAGGGAGTGGCCTTCATACAGGATCCTGATGGATACTGGATTGAAATTTTGAGCCCAAACAACATGTTCTCCTTAACATCATAGGGAGGCAAACTGGGCCAGCACAAACTTACTGGGTTCGGAAAAAGGATGTGACATAAAAATAAGAGTGAAACTGAATAAGGTAACAAAGGGGGTTATGTGAGGAAATTAAGAAGTGAAGATGGAGTTTTTGCTTACGATTGGGATCACATGCAGGTTCCCGCGGTACTATGGACACTCAAGACAAAGGATGGGATAGCCGTAATATAAAGAGACAACACTGCAATAACATCTGGTAAAAATGTGTATGTGACCAATAAAATTTGATTTGAGATGTTTGGATGGGACAAACTGACAATGAATATGACCAGGGTAAATAACTGCTCCTAATGTGGTCTGACTGAGATCGGGATAATATCAGCCTGGTCAACATATTTGCAATAAACAGATGTGGATCATCCTCGTATTTTCAATTCCTCTGTCTTTCTATTCAAATTGTAAAGGTTTAACCAACGAGACCACTCAGCCTATTTATTTGGCTGAACATTAGAATTTGGAGCAGTAATCCCCTTGGATTTAACAACAAACAGATAACCAAGGTTGTCTCGTCAGCACCATTTCCACAGTAAAATATGAGTGACCGTGGAAAATAAGGCTTGCAGAAAACCATAGCTGCTGAAAGAAGTAACCATAGCATCAGTAGGTCTTATATATATACATATATACACACACACAATACTGTTCAAAAGTTTGGGGTCACTTAGAAATGTCCTTGTTTTTGAAAGAAAGCACAATTTTTGTCCATTATAACATAAAATTGATCAGAAATACAGTGTAGACATTGTTAATGTTGTAAATGACTATTGTAGCTGGAAACGGCAGATTTTTTATGGAATATCTACATAGGCATACAGAGGCCCATTATCAGCAAACATCACTCCTGTATTCCAGTGAATTGGCGACTCCGTGCTGCTGGCCTTCTAGGCAGAGTTGCAAAGAAAAAGCCATATCTCAGACTGGCCAATAAAAAGAAAAGAATAAGATGGGCAAAAGAACACAGACACTGGACAGAGGAACTCTGCCTAGAAGGCCAACATCCCGGAGTCGCCTCTTCACTGTTGACGTTGAGACTGGTGTTTTGCGGGTACTATTTAATGAAGCTGCCAGTTGAGGACTTGTGAGGGGTCTGTTTCTCAAAGTAGACACTAATGTACTTGTCCTCTTGCTCAGTTGTGCACCGGGGCCTCCCGCTCCTCTTTCTATTCTGGTTAGAGMCAGTTTGCGCTGTTCTGTGAAGGGAGTAGTATACAGCGTTGTACAAGATCTTCAGTTTCTTGTCAATTTCTCGCATGGAATAGCCTTCATTTCTCAGAACAAGAATAGACTGACAAGTTTCAGAAGAAAGTTATTTGTTTCTGGCCATTTTGAGCCTGTAATCGAACCCACAAATGCTGATGCTCCAGATACTCAACTAGTCTAAAGAAGGCCAGTTTTATTTTGTCTTTAATCAGAACAACAGTTTTCAGCTGTGCTAACATAATTGCAAAAAGGGTTTTCTAATGATCAATTAGCCTTTTAAAATTATACACTTGGATTAGCTAACACAACGTGCCATTGGAACACAGGAGTGATAGTTGCTGATAATGGGCCTCCGTACGCCTATGTAGATATTCCCAAAAAAATCTGCCATTTCCAGCGACAATAGTTATTTACAACATTAACAATGTCTACACTGTGTTTCTGATCAATTTGATGTTATTTTAATGGGCAAAAAATGTGCTTTTCTTTCAAAAACAAGGACATTTCTAAGTGACCCCAAACTTTTGAACGGTAGTGTATATACATTTATTGTTGTACTTGTAACCCCTTTTTCTCCCTAATTTCATGATACCCAATTGGTAGTGACAGTTTTGCCCCATCGCTGGTCGAGAGCCATGCGTCCTCCGAAACATGACCCTGCCAAGCCGCACTGCTGTTCTTGTATAGATTTACAGGAATTTGTTATCGTGGTACAGTTTTAAAACTATTGTATTGTTGGATTATAATACATTTGAATATTGTTGATCATTTTTGCAAGTGTCAGATTCGCCACCTGCATGTACACGGCTTGTCCTATTCCTATACACAAGGGGCGCTGTTTTTTCTTTGAACATTACCGCTTTTCCCACCCAAACAACATCCGGGTGTGACCCAATCCATTTGTGTTTGTGATGGTGGAATTTTTTCAGTCCGATTGCATATTATTTAATTTTTTACGCAAACTTGCCATTAATTCCCACGATTTTGATTGAATAAAGGGGAAAAGAACTTCAAGAAATTGTTCTCGTGGAAGGGAGAACGAAAGGGGATAGCTAGCTACGCTTATTGTGCTGGTATGTCACACAGGTGAAAGTGAAAACCAAGCGTTTGCGTCTTTGACTGCGTCATACAGCTATCTGACATTTTTTGATTGATTCGCTAGATTATTGGTATGGTTATAAACCGTGTGGTTCGAGCCCTGAATGCGTATTGGCTGAAAGCCGTGATATATCAGACCTTAAACAATTTATTGTAACTTTATTTAACTAGGCAAGTCAGTTGTGAATAAATTCTTATTTTCAATGACAGCCTAGGAACAGTGGGTTAACTGCCTTGTTCAGGGGCAGAAGGACAGATTTTTACCTTGTCAGCTCGGTGATTCGATCTTGCAATCTTTCGGTTACTAGTCCAACACTCTAACCACTAGGCTACCTGCCGCCCCAATGGGTACCTATGAACAGAAAAAAATACTATTTACTGGTATAATTACGTTGGTAACCAGTTTATTAATAGCTATAAGGCCAATGGTGGAAATATGGCCAATGTCCAACAGTAAGGGCTGTATCCAGGCACTCTGAGGTGCGTCGTGGGTAAGAACAGCCTTTAGCCGTAGCATATAGGCCATATACCTTATTGCTTAATTATCTAGCTACCTATTAAATGGACAATATCATTGTTGCATTACACAGTAGATAACGTTACACAGCTAGTTATGTCTACAGGTATAAAGCCAAGGTTATCCCCCTGCAGTTATGGAACGTTTGCTCACAAGTATGATTCAATTGCCTGATGACCCAGATGTAATCATGTGATCCTTCCTTAACCCATAGAAAATCCCAGGACACCATTTGACAACTTAAAAATGGTGAAAGTCCTCAATGGTGCTGCCCATGCTAAAACTGTCTTGGTCACTTGAGGCCTCTCATTCTCTATGGGAGGGTTTGAATTTGTCAAATAGAAACTATTGTTTGCGTTTTCCACATTTTGTAGTAAACTATCTGTTGCAAAATGTTTTGCAACAGAAGCGTAGTTAATACACCCCAGGTTGTCAAACTATGTTTTCTCCTCTTGTGTCAGATGTTAGTGAGACGCCTCCAGTCAAATCACAATGAGTAACAACAGCAATCCTTTGCGTCCACTGGCCTCTGTGTCAGAGATTGACCACATCCACCTGCTATCAGAGCAGCTGGGCGCCTTGGTTCCAGGTGAAGAGTACAGTGATGTCACCTTCATTGTGGAGGAGAAACGCTTCCCGGCCCATAGGGTCATTTTGGCAGCACGATGTCACTACTTCAGGTACACCTGTTTGAATGCTTTTTTCTTTTTCTTCTTTGCAATGCATGAGGTCCTTGGCTTCCCATGAAATGTCAGATGACTGTCTCTGTCGGACAGTTGGCGATTAAATATAACCTTAAAATTATTTTAGGTAATAGTGTACAATGAAGACTGAGTAACAGTCTATGAAATGTCTAACAACCTTTTCCCCAGAGCTCTGCTGTATGGAGGGATGAAGGAGTCCCAGCCGCAGGCGGAGGTGACACTGGAGGAGACCCGAGCCGAGGCTTTCTCCATGCTCCTCCACTACCTTTACACGGGCCGGGCTAGCCTCAGCTCAGCCCGCGAGGAGGTGCTGCTGGACTTCCTGGGTCTGGCCCACCGCTACGGCCTCCAACCACTAGAGGACTCCACCTCTGAGTTCCTGCGCACCATCCTGCACACGCACAACGTGTGTTTGGTGTTTGACGTGGCCAGCCTGTACTCTCTGGGTGCGCTCAGTGAAGCATGCTGGGCCTACATGGACCGGCATGCCCCGGAGGTCCTGGCCTCGGACGGCTTCCTCACGTTGTCCAAGGTGAGGAGGAAGGTTCACGTTCATTAAAAACTAATAGAAGAACATGGATCGAAACAGGAAGGGGACTACCTGGACTTGCAATTTTAAAAAATCATTTGCAAAATGTTTTCAATCGATTTTCATTGTGTGCCCCAATGAACAAAACCCAGATGACTGAATCAAAGGAAGTAGTCTGAACTGAATCTGCTTCTATCCTCTCTGTGCAGACTGCTCTGCTGACTGTGGTACGGAGGGACTCGTTTGCAGCGAGCGAGAAGGAGATCTTCCAGGCGCTGTGTCGCTGGTGCCGGCAGACCGGGGAGGGTGGCGCCACGCAGGAAGTGATGTCGGCCGTGCGGCTGCCGCTCATGAGTCTGATGGAGATGCTAAACGTGGTGCGTCCCTCGGGACTTCTCAGCCCAGACGACCTGCTGGACGCCATCAAGACGCGCTCAGAGAGCCGCGACATGGACCTCAACTACCGCGGCATCCTCAGTGGGTCTCAGTCTCTGCTAGTCCTGTTCTAGTAGTCAGCAACTAATAGTTTTATTTGTCAGTGGGAGTGTGTGCATTCTCTTTGTGTGTGTGTGTGTGTGTGTGTGTGTGTGTGTGTGTGTGTGTGTGTGTGTGAGAGAGAGAGAGAGACACAGTTGAAGTCGGAGTTTACATAGACTTAGGGTTGGAGTCATTAAAACTCCTTTTTCAACCACTCCACAAATTTCTTGTTAATAACAAACTATAGTTTTGGCAAGTCGGTTAGGACATCTACTTTGTGCATGACACAAAGTAGTTTCATTTATATTTCACTGTATCACAATTCGAGTGGGTCAGAAGTTAACATACAGTAAGTTGACTGTACCTTTAAACAGCTTGGAAAATGATGCCATGGCTTTAGAAGCTTCTGATAGGCTAATTTACATCATTTGAGTCAATTGGAGGTGTACCTGTGGATTATTTCAAGGCCTACCTTCAAACTCTGTGCTTCTTTGCTTGACATCATGGGAAAATCAAAAGAAATCAGCCAAGACCTCAGAAAATAAAATGTAGACCTCCACAAGTCTGGTTCATCCTTGGGAGCAATTTCCAAACGCCTGACGGTACCATGTTCATCTGTACAAACAATAGTACGCAAGTATAAACACCATGGGACCACGCAGCCGTCATACCGCTCAGGAAGGAGACTCGTTCTGTCTCCTAGAGATGAACGTACTTTGGTGCGAAAAGTGCAAATCAATCCCAGAACAACAGCAAAGGACCTTGTGAAGATGCTGGAGGAAACAGGTACAAAAGTATCTATATCCACAGTAAAACGAGTCCTATATCGCCATAACCTGAAAGGCCGCTCAGCAAGGAAGAAGCCATTGATCCAAAACCGCCATAAAATGCCAGACTACGGTTTGCAACTGCACATGGGGACAAAGATCGTACTTTTTGGAGAAATGTCCTCTGGTCTGATGAAACAAACATAGAACTGTTTGGCCATGATGACCATCGTTATGTTTGTAGGAAAAAGGGGGAGGCTTGCAAGCCAAAGAAAACCATCCCAACTGTGAAGCACGGGGGTGGCAGCATCTTGTGGGGTTGCTTTGCTGCAGGAGGGACTGGTGCACTTCACAAAATAGATGGCTTCATGAGGATGGAAAATTATGTGGATATATTGAAGCAACATCTCAAGACCTCAGTCAGGAAGTTAAAGTTTGGTCGCAAATGGGTCTTCCAAATAGACAGTGACTCAAAGCATACTTCCAAAGTTGTGGCAAAATGACTTAAGGACAACAAAGTCAAGGTATTGGAGTGACCATCACAAAGCCCTGACCTCAATCCCATAGAAAATTTGTGGGCAGACCTGAAAAAGCGTGCGTGAGCAAGGAGGCCTACAAACCTGACTCAGTTACACCAGCTCTGTCAGGAGAAATGGGCCAAAATTCACCCATCTTATTGTGGGAAGCTTGTGGAAGGCTACCCAAAACATTTGACCCAAGTTAAACAATTTAAAGGCAATGCTACCAAATACTAATTGAGTGTATGTAAACTTCTGACCCACTGGGAATGTGATGAAAGAAATAAAAATATGAACATTACTTCAATATATAAAACACTATGAAAACATTGCTCATCAGTTGAGCGAAACCTTCAGAGAGAAAGGAATGTGCGTGATTGATTACAAGACAGTAAAACTGATCAAAATCACTGATCTGTAAATCACTTTGCATCCCAAAGAACTTATGTCATAAAGATAAGTGATTGTGCTTTGCTC